>NC_051154.1:126687593-126987593 GCF_013339745.2 Dermacentor silvarum | reverse complement strand
GGCATGTGCAATCCACGAAGTCGTCCATCAGCCTTTAAAAGCGCGCTTCATTTTCAATGTTGTAGATCCGGGCATTATGCTGCGGCTATATATTATAGTGCTGCTGAAAAAAGAAGAAAAATGGCGGATATGCAAAGAACAAAACAAAATTCGGCACTTAACATTGCTTACGTGTGGGAAAGCAAAAGCATTATAACCCCTTTGGTGAAATATTTTCGATTGATGTTTTCGACATGCATTAAAGTTCTTTCTGCTGATTCGGTGTGTGTGTGTGTTTACGGATACGTTGGCCACAGACCGGAAACATTGGGACCATTTTGCTCCAGAACGATGGATTTTATTTCAAGCTATGCGATCCTCTATGTCTAATGATAGGTCTGTCGTGATTACGCTTCAGAGCCCATCGCAGTAGCGACAGCACCGATGAAATCCGAAGAGGAAGTGACGCGCGGGAAGCAGTGCGCTCATTTTATACACTCATGACGTGGCGTCCAGAGTCCAGCGCAGCAGACAAAGCGCCGATGAAATCCGAAGAGCAAATGACGCGTGGGAGGCCACGTGCTCATTTATACACTCGTCACGTGGCGCCACCTCCTCCCCATTGGCTGCGCCGTCACGTGCCCAATGACGCACGCACTAGGTCACATGTTTAGTCAGCCATATGGCTGCGACGTGACGTGCGCAATGACGCAAGCACTAGGCACTCCTTTAGTCAGCCAGAACCGTGACGCCGCCGTGGCGTCATGGAAGCCTGCTTGTCTCGCATCCCGGAGGCCCGGGTTTGGTTCCCACCCAGATCAAAACATACCGAATATTATTTTTGAAGTCCTATAATTTACTTTGTTTACAGGAGAAATTTGACGTCCAGTCGGCCATTTTTTGGTACCATGGATCGGTCACGCCCACGACGACGACGCCAGATTTTCGCTCAGTGGAGCGGATATGATTGCTAATCACTGAGAAACGCCGGTTTCCCCATTTCACTTTAAGGAATGGTATCCTCGTCAAGAGGGGCCTCGGCCAATGGCGGAATATCCCAGCAAGTGCTTGAAATAAGATGGGATTGCTAGCGCTAAGTGGTCTGTACGACATAAGCGCTTGGAATCGTGACAGTACCAATGGCCTATCGCGTTATGATGAAAGCACAATAGAGCTGACGCTAAGCTTGCGCGCTCATTTCGTGTTTGGGCAGCATAATAGTACATAATGAAGAAATACATTATGGAGATTAGAAAGTATGTTAATAATTTAATTTCTGTCATTCCAACCTGACGAGTTAAGCAATCCAAATTTAAAATGTCGAAACAAAGCGGCTTGAAAAGAAACGCTTTTTAGACGTCGTCTCATTTTCCGCGGTCTATTTCAGCAATATGAAGTGGAGTTTAAAGCATGCTTGCAAGGTGCCCTCCACCCATTTGTATATCACGATAATCCCTAACGCACGTGCCACGAGATGTTTAACAAGGCACCTATAGTGCAAGTACTGTGTCTTGTACAAGTACCGGCATAAAGTAAAAATACGATTCCAAATGCTATTTCTTCTTGCTCGGTGGTCGGAGTGGCGCCCCGCCTGTGTTATCACCAGGATGGAAATGTCTGGAATAGTCTATGAAAAGAAAATTTGAATCGAACAAAACAAGTCCTCTGCCACAAGGAGTTTATCATACCGGCAATACCTGCCGTATAACCAGTTTGTTTGATATAATTGAATTTGTTGCATTCCAACGTGCACGTAGGCAGCACGCAGAACGAAAATGAACATCATTGGGTTACCAGTACTTTTATTTTCTGCCTGGGGGAGAATTAATTATCTGACATGGGATCAGAAGGGCTACAGGCAAACGCGAACAATGTGGGCGAATTTTTACAACGAAGCTGTATACGTGAGCACCCGCAAAAAATTGACGAATGCAGTGAGCGGCAATCTCGGTTTTATTTAAAGCAGTGCAATTTAGGCAAGGCATTTGAAGAATGTGACACCGTCTACGACAATAACGATTACATAAGACTGTGAAGCTACAGAACTATAAAAAATATTGCCGAGGGACTGCTGCGCTGCTAGTGTCTCGATCATATAAAAGAAGTCTCCCAGTCCGCCATGCATGTGTTCCATATTCGCCTTGCTTACAATTTTTAGGTGCGTCTTTTTCTTCGCATATCATTTGGGATCCCTGAAACTACTATAGATGTCCTTCTCAGCAGAAAGAAATAGTTATACTAAGTCAGCAGCCAGCGCTGTTGTTTTTCGTGTGCTATTTCAGTGTTACCAATCCCCAACCACCCATTCACTCTTGCTTCTATACTAATGCATGCTTTTCATTGTGCATGCTTTCCCCCATTGTGTAGGGTATCGTAAATTGCAGTGGCACCGGGCACCATCTTCGCTGCACAGATGATCAACTGTGGCCCGCACTTAATAGGACAGCTCGCGCAGAACCAAACTGATCGTGACACAGCAACCTCCGGTAGATCGCGCAAACGCAGTCTCCGGCATAGATAACCTACGGTGTATAGGGTAGTGTACTGAGGGTTCTGTGTGGAGCCATTAGTACGCAGCGTCTATATAGTTAGATTTAAATGCACCAGAAAATAGCAAATAACAGGTTTAATGGCACCCCGTGCCATCATCGCCATCACACCTCCACCTCCATCGCCATCACACCTCCAAAACATGTTTCCAATCGGCGCATCACCTGGCATTTAGGAAGGTCAACTGTTGCAACATTAAAAGCGTGCTGCGGCCGATGCTGGGAGCGTTCAACTTTACTGCAAGATGAGATTTGCGACGGTAGCATCATGTTTGGTAATGTGCAGGCTTGGAAGCTATTTTGGAGGTCCTCCAGTGGCACTGCATGTTCTTGGTGAAATTCAGCGCATGCAGTGATCCAAGTTGAAAGAAGAAAAGCCTCAAGAACGAAGACGCTGCCACTCAGAAGAAAGCTGATACATCGGAATTTCAAAGAATAAATGAAATAAAGCACTGGACTTAGCTAGCTCTGTATATTACACTTTTGCAATAGCAAGCGCGCGAATTATGCTTCGTTAGGTGCTTAGTATTTTAGAAAAGCACGCAAGAGTCAAAGATGGGCGACGAAGGGCAAATAGAATGTTTCGCTCCACGTAAAACCATGACGTTGCAGCTTTTGGCAATAGATAGCCGATGTTAGCCAACCTTACAATAATTTAAAAAATTATAATCCATCGAAAAACAAGCGACAACTAGACCTAACAACTTTCTTGATGTTATCATACGCGAGAACTAACCAAAATGCGTGCAAGCACTGTGATATCTACACAGCAGCGCCATAACGTCGTCGGCGCCATGTTATGGGCCTGCAGTTGAAGTATGGGCGAAAGCTATAACTTTCTACACCTAGGTTAGCTATGTTTTCGCACCGAACAAAAGCGGAAGAGTTCCCAAAAAGCGAACAGGCCATTTTAATCCGATTAGATGTTTTCGTCTTTGTGCGTTTAAAATTTCAATGATAAAGAGGAAATAGAATGCAGAACTTTCACTTGTCTGAACGTTAGCTTGTCCCACGCTTACTTATATTCGTAAACACTATAGTGAACAAGCGCACTGTTTTTTTTTTATTCTTGATGAACTGCAAGGCCACCGGCAATAACTTTGTTTTCACTGGTTCAAACAGTTATTAAACTTTTATTTTAGCGTATCTGTGCAATAAAGTTTGGAAGCACAGTGCCTTTGTTCAACGTATTATCACACACGGGATTAAAGTTCCTTCTTTTTACCAGAAGGAAACGTTTCACGTGCTTTCAATCCGGGTATATTAATTGAGAATCTTCAAAATGAGTGAAATTATTTCCGCTTGTACATGCTTGCTGGAGCAGTCTCATATTCAATAAAATTAATAGGATGCCGTCACTGCAGTTTTGAGTGCTTGCTCATGTGTGTTGGCAATCGTAAAGCAAAAACTGCGAAGTGTTCATGTAAAGCCCCATGGTGTAGACATAAGAACGACAACGGTGCGCACAAACTTACAAACTCTTACGAAAATCATACACCATGCAGTTAACATGTGATGCTTGTGTCAGCTGAAATGCAAAGTTTTTTTTCATGCCTCATTTTGCCGCGATGCGTGTTGCACTATTGTGGAAAAGCGAGGTGCTGTGCAGTGTGCTAGGCATCGTATTTTCGATCGGTCAGTTTCATGCGCGTTTAACTGCGCGTTTATTTTCCAAGCCAGCGGGCAGGATGTTAGTCGCTCCAGTGAGGCGTCGCGCTGGACGCCACTTTATGCAAACGTTTAATTGTCCCCGAGAGTGGTTAATCAGAATATGGCCCCAGGGTAACTTAAGTAGGATTACTAAAAGAAAAAAAAAAAGGAAGACTCCTGCTGGTTTAAGTATAAAACTGCGATTTGTTTTTCCTTTCTTTTTTTTTCTTCAGCAAAAAATGGTTCGGCGGACGTTGAAGTTCCAATTAACGATATTATTACGTCCGGCTACCTCAAGCACTCTTTTTCAATTATGGCGCCGGAAGTTGAATTTTCCCGTATGATTTTCATTCTTTCCACGACAGTTCCGGCTGTTCCTGTTTCAAGATTCTACCAGATTGTTAACAATAAATGTGCTGTGGCAAGCAAGTGATTTGCAGCCTTCGCCGTTGGGATATGTGGAGGGACAGACTCAAAGTGCCCGACATATTACGGTGTTCAGATATATAATTAATACATGAAGTGTTCTAATTCATGAGCTCGATGCATAATCGTTGATAGCGCCGGCTATTGCTTGCGGTCAATTCATGTTGCGTCTGTTGTTATATCGCGAATATGCATTAAGAAAACCTCCAATAAAATGTCGATGCAAATACGCAGTTGACGCGCTCTCAGAATGCCAAGCACTCCCTGGCGACGCTCCTCGATTTAATCGACGCCCATCGCAGTCCCTGTTTTCCCTTCTGGTTACAAACTGACAGCCTCTGCCAGCACGACGCCCGCCGGGACGCTCTACGGCGACTCGCCAGTGCCGCTGTATCACTCGCCTATACTCCACGCTTCCGAGAACTGTGCCACGCTGGCCAACGAGGAATCACACTTGATCAAGGATTGCTTTATTAACATAGACACTAGTACCCGTTTTCCAAAAAAAAGTTATCACGCTAGGACGTGTCTTCCGTTGTGACGGGGAGGGAGGAAAACCATAAAAGAAGACATTTGCCCACTTCTGCTCTCGACAGTGTCGACACTGCGTTGCTATTTCAATGTCAAGAATGGATGCAACGGTAAATCGCAAGAGTTTACATTGGGCCAGTGGAATTTGGCGGTCTTGAAAAACCAGCGCCTACATTCCCTGGATCCCCACCTAAAGCTCCGCCTTTCACACGGCTTACGATGACGTCAGGTAACCCTCATTTGTCGTCTATTGGTTGAAGTAGCATTCAATAATGCCTACTCCTTCCTCGTCGCAATGGTTAAAAGCCCCGAATGTGAATTTTTGGCAAAACTCTTGGGCCTTGGTCCCAGAAGACGTCAGCCTGAGTTGCTTTAAAAATAATGCTGTGCTTTCTAAAAGCTTTCTAAAAGCACAGGAATTGTGTGAAATACTATAGGGTGTGTCAGATGCCGTCACCATTTTTTTTGCGGGCACTGTTTTCATATATTCTTCCCTCTTCATCATTTCTACTGTTTCTCCATCCCCGGTGCAGAGTTGCCAACCACAACGTTACTCTTGTTAATATCCCTGCTTGTCATGCATATTTTACCTCTCTCTCTCTCGAGTAAAGCTACGCAAGTTCCGGAATGAGACGTCTGTATTCTTAGTTACGAATGCATACAGGAGGGGTTAAAAAAGCAGATATTCATTCGAAGTGGTAAATATGAAAACTTGAATATGTTTCCCCCCAAAATTCAAAGAGAGATCCTGGAAATGTGAAGAACAAAGCAGCGTCTTCAAAACAAAGCGCATTTTTAAAGGTGGTGACACACCTAATTCTAAGCGGAATAATCGCTACATTGACGTGTTTATAATTACAATACGCTGCCATAGAAAAGAGATCGCAGCATCCAAGAAGGAAACTCGCGATCATCGTGCTGAGGGACAAAACGCCAAATCCTTTCTGCCACCGTGGTCAATGTTATACCAAAAGGTGAGCATGTCTTTTTATGACATTGACCATGCCGTGAAATTATCAAGATGTGTAACCTTCCCCCTAACTACCGACAGCACCGATGAGTTTGAAATTTCTTTAGTTTACTATAACATCAATTATCTGTTCTTTTTTTATTTATTTTTTTCAAGTCTATCAGTGTTCTTCTTTTAGCAAAATTTACCGCTCATGCGCCTTAGCCCACATAGAAGGGAGATGGAGTAACAAGAAACACATGCTTGCAACCTCTTCACATGGTTCCTCAGCTAATCTATCCAGGTGCACAATTGTTCTGTGTTATATGATTTACCGAAATGACATACTGCAATTACATATTGTTCTGGACAAATAAGGCGTAAGCGTAGTCAGCGTAACGATGCTTTAATCGTTCCTTCTATCTTCGCTTTCAGTGCTTCTCATGTTCAATTCAACTTTGCTCTTGACCTTGCTTACAACTTCAGCTATCCAGACTTATCATGATCTCATTTATACCCCGCCTCGGATTTCACTTTCCGTGATCCCTGACGAGATGCCTACGAGAATGCAATGCAGTACGCGGAACCACGAAGCTACTTTCGCTGAGCATATGCCGAGCTCAGAGGTGGGTCACCCCGCATCTTTGGCCGTCCCTAATAAGTCAAGCACTAATACACTGAGCTCTGTCCCAATTTTAAATTCATTTTCTGTTACAAATGAGGAGCTCTTGCTCTCAAAGTTTCGAGTGTATGGGGCCTTGATATATTATAATTTCCTTTTAAACTTCATGAGCCTGGTTCATTTTTGCACTGTTTAATTAGATTGGATACCCCATATGTTCTGCGCGACCAACCTGGCACCGTATTTAGCAACGATTTATTCTATTCTTCCTTTTTTTTCTCCTTTGTTCACTGGCTCCGACGCTGCTTTACCGTCGCTATCACCGGGGATGGCCACTTGGCGCCACGGATGATAAGAAAACAACGATAAAAAATCAAGCTGTAACAATATAGAACCCCTGTAAGAGAACCAAACCTGGGCAAGCTAGTAAGCATTCATCTCCAAAAACAAAGCACCAACAGACACATGACGTAGCAATGCGCCGGTGTTGTTTTTTTCTCTTTTCTTTCCTTCTTTCTTTTTTTTCTCTTTTTTTACTACATCCCGAGTTCTTGGCGTTTTGTTTCTGAATCGGCCCCTGTTCTCTTTTTCTCCTGCCTTACATCAACTGCAAACGAAACGCCAGTCACCACGTAGTATCGTACCGCAAAACTTTCATTGTACTAGTTTGGAGACTATGTTCCTATAGAGTCACAATGAATTTTATTTTTCATTATTTTGGATGTAAACATAAGAGGGTTGCGCGCGTCGCACGGTGGTTGTGAACAAACGCGTGCGCCTTGCAACAACCTTTACCACAAGAAAGGTCACTTCGCTCTTTGACAGGGGTGTTGTTCTAGCTCTTACAAGAAGGCAGTTAAGGTATATTGTCACTACGCCAAGCCACACGAGGTGACTGCTCGAGGGCGGAGGAACAGCCACCCGGTGTGTAAGCGCCCTGAGCTAAGCGGCTGTCCTAGGTTCGTGTCGCTTGATGGCTGTGCCGGACAAGAAGCGCTCACGCATGCATTTTTCATCTTCATTATGCTTAGAATTGGCCCCAGGAACACGTCTACATGTCTGCTTCTTGAAGAGGCGCACGGGTATAAGTGACAGTGAGCAGGCATGCGACACTCCGTTGCACGTGCTTCAACAACTGAGTGCACCATTCGCGTCGTGACGGTAAAGCGCTCGCCAGTTACGATAGTGCAGCATCTTCTATGGTATGTAGATATTTAATAGAGAACGTTCCCATGCTGAAAACTAACCACGCCGCGTGCTTTTTGGTGTAAACAGTGCAATCTTCCTCAGCTGAATCACTGAAATAGAGAGCCTCTGAAAGCGGGGTTATGGGAGCATGGTTTCTGGCTTGCAACTTCGCGTGGGCGGAAGGGAAAGAATTTGGAACAGAGGGATGGAAGGGACAACTGGTGCATATATAGAGAGCTATGTATGGAATATTTACGTTAGATATGACTGTTGGGGCTCAACGTTCCAAAGCAGCACCAAGGCTCATATCCCAGGTGCAGTCCGATCGGACGTACTACGCGGGGGAGCTCCACACTCATTTTGACCACATGGGGTCTCTTAGCGTGTACCATGTCCAGAGAAATCAGGCGTTTCTGCATTCTATGCCATCGGAATGCGAGCGCTACGACTGGGAATCAAAGCTGGGACATCGAGCTCCGCGGCATAGCGCTACGACCACCAAGTTACGACGGCGCACGTTTTATGACAACTTGAGGTTGAACTGGGGATTCAATCTATATTTACACTATCCGTGATATGCAGGAAGGCTCACCGACGATGTGGAGCTCGACGTCGTAGCTCCTGCGGCTGCCGTGCTTGTACTCGACATTGCACACGTAGAGGCCGTGGTCCTCGTAGCGTAGTGCCGAGATGGCCAGCAGTGCGGGCCTGCGCACGGCCGAGAAGTGGGCGCGTCCCCGCAGCGGCTCAGCGACCGAGTGGCGCGCCTGCATCAGGTTTCCGCGGCGCCCTGGAGGCGGGTCGAGCGTGTAGAGCGCCGTGGTCGGGTCGTCAGCCCGGTGCCACCAGACCTTGACCGCCGGGTCTGAGCGCGGTCCCAGGTCGCAGGGCAGGTCGGCGGTCGCTCCCTCCGTCAGCAGCACCGTCACTGCAAGAACAGGAGCGGAACCATTGGTACCGCATCACGTACTATACCGGTCACGCAGTCCCGCTGTTGTTCATAAGCTGTGACAACATTGGACGTTGCCTACTAAAAACATGTCTATACCAGAACCATGACCTTCAAATAGAAACTTTGAAGAAAATATGAATATGAAGGCAATTTTAAAGAGGTGAATAAAATGAATAGCACCACATCTACGACAGCGAGAAAAAACCTGTATAAAAAGAAGAAAAATATAACGAGGGAAAGAAATAAAAGTAAAGCTTGCATACATGCAGCTTGCACGAGCATAACTCGTGCACGATAAGCGAACACCACAAGTGTGAGAGAAGTAGGACTCGGGGAAGTGAAGTAGTGGAACCACAAATGGGCGCAGGAAAGGCGGCGTTCATATTCTCTTTCATTCAGGTGGTGCAGTTACGAGGAGAGAGGCTGCCATAGTGAAGAAGGCCAGCCGTGTAAACTTCTTACGGCTTCGAGGACAACATCAGCTGCGATCACTGATACCGGTGAGCGGCGCGACGACACCAAGCGCTGACGTTCGACTGCCACTGTGGCGGAGGGGCAAGGCAGCAACGGGGATGTGCAAACGTGGCAAGGGCCGCCATTACCGCAGCATAGCTTCGCAACCGACCAGCCTAGATCTCCTACATTCGACCACCGACACTCGTCTTGGATGCGACGAGGAAAGCTGATAGCATGTCGGACGAAGCAAGCTGTGCGAAAAATGTGAGAGTGGAAGATCAGAACGAACACATGAAAGAGAACTCTCCCTTCGTACTCCCTTCGCGACGAAGAAGAAGAGATTGAGATTGAATGTGATGAGGAGGCAGATCCTTTCACTCTTGTGACATATAAAAAAAAGAAGGCTTGAGGGTATTCCTGTAGTAGTCCAACCAATTAAAGAAATGAAAACGTTCTGGGAGAGTAAACCCAAATGTTGTAGCCTGAGAAATCGTTATGCTAGCAAAAGAGAAAGTAAGTTCTTTCCGAGCGAACAAAGACGGACGTTTCTCAGTCACTGTGAGTTCTCTAGCCTCAGCCAAGGGTTTGTTGTCATGTGTGCAAGTAACTGGCTTACTAGTGAAGCCATTCATTCCGGAGTCAGACATGCGAAATGTTGGCAAAATCCAGACATTTACCTCTAGAATACACAGAAGAACAATTAACAGAATATTTAAGAGAGGCAGGAGTGACATAAGCTAGACGCCAGACCCGTCACATACGTCAAGAAGATGGCACCATGGAATCTCGCCAAGTGAGAAGTGTGATTTTGCAATTCCGCTATGAATCCCAGAGCGAGTGTATCTTGGCTTCACTAATCATCCAGTCGTGGAATATCTGGGGCCAGCCAGGCGCTGCTATAACAGCCAGAAATTTGGTCACTTAGCGAAAAACTGCCAAGAAACAAGGCGCTGCAAAATATGTGCAGAAGACCATGATCACAAAGACTGCAAGTCTCTAAGACAACCTAAGTGTGCGAATTGCAATGCACCCTACACTACATCATTCTCTGGCTGCCCGCAGAACAAAGTAGCCGCTGTTAATCATCAACACGACATTATCTACGGTCGGACCCAAAAGCGCGGTGCACCAGAACCAAATAAGAATATGATGAACCCAGCGCAACCACCTCGGCCACAAGCGCCTAAGCTGCAGGACACTTCTATGACATACGTGAAAGTCGCAAGGGGACCACAAAACCGAGGACAACGTTTTGGGACATCACCAAGTCAACATGAAGCTCGACAAGAACCTCAGGGGGGATTTAGTCAGAAGAGCAACCACGTGACTAACATACGACAGAATACGAGCACACAGCAACCAGTAAGTGTAACGAAACAGGGGACCTCCTCTGCGTCTATTGCTGAACTTGTCATTCCAATGTTGTTTTCTGCTTTAAAAGCCATGCTTGCCGCGATTTCACAGGCTAACTTCCTGGAGATCAAGGCCGTATTTTGGATGGAACAAGTGATACTACAAAAGGCTACGTCAGCCACTGCGCAGGCGGGGCATGAATAATTGTCATCAAAATGTCGCCATATTCCAGTGGAATGCGAATAGTCTTCGCTCTAAGTGTGCGGATTTTAGAAAACTGGTGGCTCAGTTCTTTTTTCCAGTGTTATGTATTAAAGAGGCCGGTGTAGACAATGCTTTTCGGCTCACTAACTCCATTGTTTATACATCCTCTCGATTTTCAGGATTGAGCAGAGCGATGATCTTTGTTCGAAGAGACCGGCCGTCCGCACTATTAAGTGCTGCAGCGTCAGACATCCCGGAATGCGTAGCACGCGAAGTTCGGTTTGGCCGAGTAAATACCACTATTGTCAGTGTTTATCTACAGCATTCTACAAATATTACTTTCCACATTGACGGGCCTCTTTCAGAAATATACAAAAGATGTAATATTTTGTGGAGATTTCAATGCACACCATGTCATGTGGGGAAGCACCTACTGTGACCGTCCTGAAACTGAACTAGAAAAGGCACTTCAGAAGAATGGTCTGTGCTGGTTGAATAACGTCTCAGGGGCGTTTCTACGTGGTTTGAATTACTCCAGCTGCCTGGACCTCACGTTCTGCTGAAACGATATTCCATGTGGAGCAACATGGAGAACAGACATTGAAACAAGGGGTAGTGATCATTTTCCTATCCTAATACAGCATCCTAGACTACGATTTTCGACTTATCGGCGCTCTGCAAACATAACAAATTGGCAGGTATTTTGATATCACATTACAAGTCAAACTGATCCTGTCAGTGATACAGACACTCTTTTATTGATTATAGCAGAAAAATTAAACCTTTGTTTAAAATTTCTTAACATTCCTGATGGTTACGCTGGTGTAGGCTCTGAATACGAGATGTTCAGAGCTATACGCCGCAGAGCTGAGAGAAAATATCAACGCACAGGCCCTATTGAAGATTACCGAAAATACCAAAAATGTATGATGATATGTGTTGGCAGCTGGAGCGACTAGGTACAAAGCGCTGGCAAGAATTTACTCCCTTTACACCTACTCCCTTTACACCTGAATAAAAATTATGGAATGTTCTGCGCTCTTTAAGTGGACCAGTAACACTCCAACAACCGTTCAGAGCTCTAGCTTTAGTCCAGAAAGTACCGGAAACAACTGTTGCAAACGAGTTTTGTCAGTTTTGTCGGTGCCGCAGTAAAGACATCTGAATACACGAACTCTGTCGAAGAAGTCCAAGCATCGATCAATGTTTTTATCAGTAGCGATCATCATGACCTTGATCAGCCGTTTTCACTAGAAGAATTAAAGAACGCACTTGTACCGTGCCAACAGAGGACACCAGCTGGACCTGCCGAAGTCACTTATCCTGCCCTGAAAAACCTGGGTCCTGTAGCCACAAATACTTTATTAAAATTACTGAATGATGCGTGAATATCGGAATGTCTTCCACTTTCTTGGAAAATTGCACGAGTGGTTCCGATACTAAAATCGGGTAAAACTTCTTTATTGCTAGGTTCCTTGCGCCCTGTCAGCCTGACATTTTGCCTTTGTAAACTTATGGAAAAGATGATTAATGCTAGGCTTCAGTGGTGAACAAAATGCACCAACGCGCTGCCCGAAAATATGACGGGCTTCCGCAGGCGCCGGTGTACGATAGATGCTATTTTAGATCTTGTTACATGCGTAGATCATGAGAGGAGCTGTGGGAGAATCACCATTGCAGTGTTTCTAGACAAAAAGCGTGCATTTAACACAGCCAGTCACACTCACGTACTGCATGGGTAAATTCAGTTGGGCATAGTTGGCCGAACACTGAGATGGATTTCGAAATTGTTAAGAGACAGGAAAATCTATATTGAAACTGTTGATGGGAAAAGCACAGTGCATAAAGTGAATCAAGGTGTTCCGCAAGGTAGTGTACTCAGTCCATTTCTTTTAACTGTGTTATGGCTGAATTACCCCATATCTTGCCTGCTACCTTGAATTATTCACGATATGCAGACTACTTGTGCATATGGGCGTCTGACACGAGTGCTCAAGTCGTTCAGCAAAAGTTGCAAGCTGGCTTAACAGTGATTAGTCATTTTTAGAAAAGTAGAGGTATGATTATTTCACTTGAGAAAACTGCTGTACTTCCCTTCACAAGGAAATGCCTCAAGAGATTCCACCTCGTGCTGGACTCTCAGCGTTTGCAACTTGTGCGACAACACAAGTTCTTGGGTATTATTATAGACAGACGGCCATCATGGGCTCCCCAAATAAAAGCATTAGATGAGAAAGGCAACTCGCTAATCAACATTCTTCGTTGATTTGTTGGAGTGAGATGGGGTAGTTCAACCTCTTCTTTATTACGCATTCACTCGGCAATAATTAGACAAAGAATAGCATACTTTGCTCCTGTGCTATATGGAATATCCCGTAATCAGAGGAAATAATTCAAAGATGAATGGCCAGAATCCTTCGCATATGTCTTGGCGTTCCCCGTGCATCTGCCAGTGCTTTTGTAATTGCTGAGTCCCGCCAACCAACTTTTCATGCACTAAGATTTACGGAAACTTGTCGTCACTTTTTTCGTTTGGCAACACAACACGGTAATCATCCACTATGCCACGAACTTCTGAATAGAACCGCTGCACGCATACATTAAGAATGGTGGCGGTGCAAGAACTTACTAACTGCTTACGAATACTGGTCTGCATGCGCAACTCATCCCCCATGGCGACTTGCAATTCCAGAAATAGTAACTTCAATTCCTGGAGTAGGTCGTAAATGTGATATGCCTGTAGTGGCGATAAAGCAATAAACTTTATCACATCTATAGACTAAATACGTAGATCGCATTCTCGTATATACCGATGGATCATGCTGGAAACAAAGCTCTACATCAGCGTTTTATATACCTGCATACCAAGAGAAAAGAGCTTATCAGCTTTGCCGATTTACAACGTCCGCAACAGCATAACTTTATGCAATACTTTCTGCTTTACGTTACATATGTCAGGAGTCATGAACTCTTCGCTGGGTATTTCTGAGTGACTCGCAAGCCTCAATGCTGAGCTTAAATGAAACCAGCTTAAGGAAAACAAACAGCACATTGGCATACGAAATACAGTCTTAAGACATACGCCATAGCGAAAGATCTACAACACGACATAGCTTTCCAGTGGATTCCAAGTCACTGAAATCATAGGAAATCTAACAGCTGATCACATGGCGCGTGCAGCGCATCAAAAGAATGAATTATCGCTAGTTTCTCTAGCAACGAGTGATGCGCGTTGTTTATTGAACAAACTATGTGGAAATTGTCCAAGGAAACTTGGTTCATAAATGATGCTCAGGACTCTGAATTGTATAATATTGACCCTGGAATAGAATTCAATATTCCGTTTACAATTAGCCGATCTGTTGAAACAACAGTTCATAGGCTTCGGCTAGGCACTGCCTATACTAAAAGCTTCCTGTATAGGATAAGAAGAACAGTACTACATGCTCATGTGAAGAGGCCGAAGAAGACATAGAACACCTTCTTCTACACTGTAAAAGACATGATGCTCCCCGTAAGAAGCTTTCGGAAAAACTACATGGCTTGGATAGACGGCCACTATCCTCAGGAAAAATTTTGGGTCCATGGCCGGCAGAAACACTTCAGAAGATCGCTGCGCATGCCTTAGTACAGTTTCTTTATTAATAAAAAATATCACAAAAATACCAAATCAGATAACAGTTATTGCTGGCATTGTTATATTAACACGCACTCTTGATTACATGTTTATTGTGTCTCCGTGTTCATGTAGCATTTGTGTCTGCTTACAAGACTTGTATTTTGAGCGCGGCAATCAAGAGGGTAAATTGCAGGAGACATTAGGGAGGTTAACGAAGAAGCTCGAGAACAAGTTAGAAGCTCGAGAACGAAAAATGTTAGGCCTAACGTTAAGAGACAGGAAGAGAGTGGTGTGCACCAGAGAACAAACGGAGATTGCCGATATTCTAGTTGACATTAAGCGGAAAAAGTGGAGCTGGGCAGGCCGTGTAATGCGTAGGATTGATAACCGGTGCATCATTAGATTTACAGAATGGATACCAAGAGAAGGGAAGCGCAGTCGATGACGGCAGAAAACTAGGTGGAGTGATGAAGTTAGGAAATTCGCAGGCGCAAGTTGGAATCAGCGAGCGCAAGACAGGGGTAATTGGAGATCGCAGAGAGAGGCCTTCGTCCTGCAGTGGACATAAATATAGGCCGACAATGGTGATTCAAGAGGGACCTAATTCGCAAGTGCCCAACATCTTCGATGTGAACATCTTGGTTTCGTGAACATTTATGCTTTGTGAACTCATGTGTTGCGTGTGAACACTTCGGTTCTGTAAGTATTTATGCTATGTGAACTCTTCTGTTGCGCGAACATTTATTTATATTGCATTTAAGGTTCAGTACGTGAATGTTCATCCATGTGTTTATTAGTCCAGTTTTGTGATTGTTGACAACTTTCCGACGACAACTATCATGTAAGAGAAGACGAGTAGCCGGTGCCACATATAGGCACCAACTTCTTAAATACATTTAATGATAAAAAAGGCATTGTCGAACTGATGGTCATCCCTATGCGCCCGATGTCCACGCAGCTGCCGCCTAAATATCAAAATTCAGACTCAAGCTTTTAGAACCATACGAATATTTAGTGTCAGTTAATATGAAGCTATAGGAGTTTCGGTTCCGATGCATATAAATGTAAAAGGTGACACCCGAGAAAAGAATGCTAAAAAAAAAAAAAACAAATAGTTGAAAGGGAAGACTCAGAGAGGCACTCATAGAGAATTTGCTTTAGAATGATTACTGTAGAAATGCGCTAATTTCCTCTTTTCATCCCTGAATGATTTAGGGCTTCTTTGACGCGGCAACGCAGAAGGAAGCCTGTTTCTCCTCAGTAGTATAGCAGTAGTAGTAGTAGTAGTAGTAGTAGTACTAGTAGTAGTAGAAGTTAATAGTAGTAGTAGTAGTAGTAGTAGTAGTAGTAGAAGTAGTAGTAGTAGAAGTAGTAGTAGTAGTAGTAGTAGTAGTAGTAGTAGTAGTAGTAGTAGCAATTAATATTTTAGCGCTACAGGAACAACCTACCGGTCTTCGAAGGCTGTTAACAATAAGTCAACACACTGTACGTCAAGATGTTGTGTACTTCAACATGTTAACGTACACAATACGTGAACATACTACATGGACTGAATGTGGGATTTATTTATTTATTTATCTATTTGTTTCTTTATAATTTTTGAAATGTTGGCAACATTCGTCACCGGCTTTTCTGCAGCATTTGATTGTGAAATGAATAGAAAGAAATAAAATCAGATAACGAAGAAACAAGGATACACACACGATGAATATTAAAGAAAACTATGAAATATACAAGATACGAAAAAATCGGAAGCGTTCCTTGCTAAATGAGGACAGAAATAATGAACTAAGAACAAGCCACGCATGCCGCAACATGCTTATATATATATATATATATATATATATATATAAATGAACAAGCAAATCAAAACCCGAATGTCAAAACAGAGAATATCTAAAAAAATGTGTCGGCTGCCAGATGCAGCGCCATTGTTCGTTAAGCAACGCATTAAAGCTATGAGAGCTCTAATTCGCAATTGAGGATTATTGCGCGTTGAAAACACTTTTTTTACAGCAAAAGCACGGTTATGAAGACTGTTCGCCTTGATCTAACACAATGCCTTGTAATTCATAAAGAGGGAGATTCATAAAAACAAGCTCAATGTTTTCTGATAGGTGACTGCACTTCCAAGAAGGCAGTGTAACACGACGTATGTGACAAAGAAAGCTGCCTGTTTATGCACCTTCCAATCTAATTCACTAAATTAATTAGTCAATTATTACCTATATAGAAGCTCTAGAGATATAACAGAAAACGATAAAATATTGTTATATAAAATAGGAACAACTATGTGCAGGATAGAATATCGTAGATAAGTTTTATTATATGTGATAAGGAGATAAGGGACCTGCCAATATCCCGATCGCCAGTCGAGGGAAGAAAAAAATTCGGCACCTTGAAGGCAATCGAGGGCGTCGTCTATTCGAGGAAGAGGATAGACATCTTTGTGAGTAATCTTGTTGAGACGTCGGTAATCCACACAGAATCTAATAGAGACACCTTTCTTTTTGACCAGTACAACAGGAGAGGACCAGGGGCTGCAAGAAGGCGTAATGACTCCGCGCTGAAGCATGTCGTCAACCTGCTTCGTGATGACACGACGTTCCGCAGGTGACACACGGTAGGGGCGCTGTCGCAAAGGAGCGTTAGGCCCAGTGTCAATCGTGTGAACAACCGCATCAGTTCGGCCTAGTGACGCTTGCGGTAAGTCAAACGAAGTGCTGAACTCGTGTAGAAGGGCAAGAAGCCTGCGTCCGTGCAGCCGGATCGAGGTCGCTGTCTATGGAACGGTCAAAAAAATCCGAGAGCACGGCGTCGGACGCACGGTGAGGGGTCAGGGCGTTCAGCGGATGCTGTCTCAGGCTCAGAGGGGTCAAGGGGTATACGATAACCGCAGCGTCTACAGGCTGAATGTGGCCAAGCGTTTCATTTCGGTACAAAGCCTGAGTTGGGGCTGCAAACAAGTAGTCCGGGATTGTCCTGATGAAGCGCGAGGATGGCAAAAGGCAGTGACGTATTGTGGCGGCGACGAAACAAGTCAGATGGCGTGAACAGAACGGTGGCGTCGGAAAGGGCGGCACAGGAAACGGGAACAATGACGGCACTCTGAGGTGGCAGGTCAGTATCGGCTGTGACGACAAGCTTTCTATCTCCAGGACCGGCCACATGGGTGGAAGGCGTCTCAGGAAACACAGCGAGCTCTACCTGAGCACGAGCGCAGTCGATAACAGCGTGGTTACGGGACAAAAAATCCCACTCGAGGATCAGGTCATGCATGGGAACACGAGGCCAGCACAAGAAACTCTACGCTGTATATCACGTCTTGTATGAGCACCCTGGCCGTACATGCCGCAACGGGTTGAATATATTGTGCGCTTGCAGTACGGAAAGAAAACCCTGAAGGTGGCGTCGTCACTTTACGGATAGAACGGCAAAACGTATGGCTCATTACAGAAATTGCGGTGCCAGTGTCCACAAGCGCAAGAGTTCGTACACCGTCAACAAACACTTCAATAACATTGGCGGGAGACAAGCGAGGGCTTAGACAGGTTGACGACGGCGCAGCTCGTGCCTCAGAAGCTGCGGTAGTCAGTTTTCCGCCTCACCAGTACTGCACCGGCGACGCATAGGCGAAAGAGAACGGCGGGGCGGTGAGGGAGACCGACGAGCAGCAAAAGGTGGAGCATCGGAAGTGGGCTGGTGATCACGGGCGTATGTTTCAGGCTCTCGTTCTGGCTGCATGCGATAGGGAGGTCGGAAGGAGTAGTCAGGATATCTCGGCGTACTCGTGGTCGCCGCGAAGCGTTGGCGACAGAAGCGCGCAACATGACCCGGAATTCCGCAAGCGTAGCAGATCGTGCGGTTGTCTGCAGTGCGCCAAGGATTTGCGTACTGTGGCTGCGCCCCGAAAAGCGCCGTCGCTGGTGGTCGAATTGGTGGTTGAGGGGTCAGTACTGGTTGAGGACGTGGCTTCATGACGGCATCCGCATACGTCAGAGGCGCGGCAACAGGAGTCGGCGGAGCAGCAGACGGCACCACAAGTGATAGCGACGCGGTGACAGCAGTCGGCTGAAAGGCAGACGGCAAAGCCTCGGTGACCTGCTCCTGTATCACCTGTCGGATGGTTGGAGTCAGACGGGGCGTAGGCACTTGCGCGGTCGGAAAAAAAATGAAAGCTGTCGAGCGACTTCCTCACGCACAAGCACCTTAATCTGTGACAGTAGCGCCGTGTGGTGGCCGCCGATGGTCAACGCAGCGAGGGAATCGTCTGTTGACGTCTGCCGCCGAGCTAGGACGCGCTGCTTACGTAGTTCGTCGAAGCTCTGGCACAAGGTCACGAGTTCAGACACGGTGCGTGGGTTCTTGGCCAGCAACATATGAAAGGCGTCGTCGTCTATGCCTTTCATGATGTGCTTTATCCGGTCTTCCTCAATCATATAAGGATTCACGCACTTGCACAAGTCAATGACGTCTTCAATATAAATCGTGAAGTTCTCGCCCTGCTGCTGCGCACGTCCGCGTAGACGCTGTTCAGCGCGAAGCTTGCGCACTGCGGGGCGACCGAACACTTCCGCGAAGCTCGTCTTGAGAGTGGTCCAAGTGGCGAAGTCAGACTCATGGTTACGAAACCAGAGGTTTGCGACGTCTGTTAGGTAGAACAGGACGTTGCATAGTTTCGTAGCGTCGTCCCACTTGTTGTGCGCGCTCACCCTTTCAAACGACGATAGCCAATCTTCTACGTCATGGTCATCGATGCCGCTAAAGAAAGCGGGATCGCGCTGGCGCAGCACGCTTGACACGATGACTGACGAGCTTAGGCCGCGTCTTGCTGGGTGGCGTCATCAAGCATTGTCTGAGCAGTGGTGGGCAACGTCTGGCTTCGGAGTTCCAGGTTTGAAGAGGGTACCCAGCGCCTCCACCACTTTGATAAGGAGATTTACTGGTGGCAAGCGGCAGGCGAAAAACCAGTACACAGTCGCAAAGAGCAACGGTCTCGGCGCCAAGAGCTCGTGATCTGCGCTCACGCCCTACATCTATGAGAGCGCCCCACTACTGCTGCTGGTGCTGCTGCTGCTGATGATGATGATGACGTCCTCAGCACATGGCTCGTACTCACTTCGGGGGACTGGCCAAGAATTGAGCACCTGAACTTTTAGATATGGATTCTGAAACTACAGTTAATGTGCAATTGAGTAATCAGAACAGACAGATTAATTTTCCTGAACTGCATAATTTATAATAATAATGCCATGAATTAAAACTGAAATATCTCTCAGAGATTTGTAAAAGTAGGGATTTAAACTTTTATTCGCTTTGTTGATTGAATGAAACCACAAACGGCATCAAATACGTCCCTGTGGCTAAAGCCAAATAGCGAGGCACCGAAAGTGAGTACTGTTTCTGATGTTAAATTTACCCCTAATTTAGCAAGCGGCATTTCAAGAAGTCTTTTTCTTTGTAATTTATACCGACGACATATTAAAAAAATAGTGTTCTACGGTTTCTATTTCTAGGCAGACTTGACATAGCGGCGATATCGTCAGACGAGCCCTGTGTAAATATAGGTTTAATGGTGGGACACGGCAACGTAATTTTCTAAGGATGACTTCCGATTGTCTTGATGGACACCAATGAATTTTCCACGGAAATTTTGAGGCTGAAATTCAGTCCATGATGTTATTTTTTCCATGATATCTCTACGAATTGTATATTTCCGATATCTGATCGCTGGTATTTGTTCCACCAATGGAAGGACCGATATTATCGGTCCATTCAGGTATGCTCGCGCTAATGAATCGGCCATTTCATTTAAATGTAATCCGCAGTGTCCTGGTACTCATAACAATTTTATAAGACTCAGCTGGGGGGAACTAATGTTAGAAACGTCTTTAGAGCCGATGAATTTGTTGAAGCTGTAAGCGCAGTACAGACAGAAAGGGAACCTGTTATAATTACCGCGCTGGATTCATTTAAAGGGAGTTTCCGCAAAGCTATAATCATTGCTAAGAGCTCAGCTTCAAATACGGAAGTAAAATCTGGCAGTCTCAAAAAGAATGACCAGCCAAGCGAAATCGAGAAAATGCCTACGCCCGCCTTTTCGTCTTTCACGGAAGCGTCAGTGGCTATTATGTTATTGTGTGTACGTGTGTAAGGTAATCATGCAACATATTATTTAATAACCGGACTGAACGAAACTTAGGGTTCTGTGGGAAAATTTCATCGAATTCAATCTTTAAATTCTGATTTGAATCACATGATGGAATAACGTCTACTGCTTGCTCCCTGTTCTTCTTCTTCACTACATATGCAACAACAGGCCAATAGATCTAGGGGTGATTTATGCATCCATATGCGGCGCAGGCTGATATGACCCAGCGGAATGCACTTTTCTTGAGGGAGTCTTAATTTATTTGTGGAATGAGAGCGACGTTATCTGAGAGGTTTCTACTTACGCCGGTGGCATTTCAGCCTTAATCAGGCATGTAATACAGAAGGCAAAATGCCAACATGTACGTAGGCAAAAAACGTGCGCACGGACAAGTTACATGCAGATGCATTTAAATAGCAGTCACATTAAGACCTGCCAATCTTTCACGCGCAAGTTTGGTTACAGACGAGTTTCTATGGCGGCGAAGGGTGAAGCTGCGTGCGTAAAACGTAAACGACGTGCTATGCTACACTCGCCATTTTAAGGCGGTACTTCAAGTCTGACCAATCACACGCACACACTAAAAAAGGCGACTCGTTCAGCATCTGTCTCGTTACTCCGCAAGAAAAGGGGCCTGCCTGGCGGCCGCTGCTATCCGAACACAAAAGTGACAGCAAAGCTCGACTCACTGCTGGGAAGAACAAGAGAGTCCGGGAAACCAACATGCTCAGATGGAAATGCAACGAAAAAGAAAGAAGCTGAACTGCTTCCACCCGAAGTTGGAGGCTCGAAACGGTTTCGCACAAATTCGACCACAGCGCGCCTGCTTGTTGTTGCTGATTTTTCGCCCTACGCCCGGCTGCCGTCTCAACGGGGCTCCCGGTGGTGCAAAGTTTCGGACCCGTAAAAAAGCAGGAAGAAGAAGGAACGAGACAACGTGACAGAGAAAAACGGGCCAAAATCACTGCTGCAATCCCTTCGAAATCCCGACGACAGGGTACAGCTTCGCTTTTTCCCGTTTTCAGCGAAGCTGTTTCGGAGACTATTTTTTTTTTTGCTCGTTCTTCCCATGCATCTTTTGGGTTTTTTGATAAATCTGTTTCCGAGTCTAGTTTGGCCAACCTGATCTGGCTTTTTGTCTGTCTTCGGGTAACTCACGAGGCTGTTTATTTCGTCCCGTTTCCAATTCTCTTCAGTGCTCCTAAGTGGTCCTTCTTTTTTTTTTTTTTGTCCCGTGGCGCGGCGCCACACCTGACCACTTTTCTTTTTTTTTCTGCTAGTACTCGTGTCAGGTCTTGTTCTTACTTCTTAGCAGTATCTTTTCTTCCTTTTTTATGTGGCGATACTTTCTTACTCATCCACTAATATCCGGTTTGTATGGGACATTTGTACATTGTTCTAGTGTAAGTCGTGGAGCTTCGGTGAAGTTCGTGTAGTGTTCAGGCCATTGCTTCATATAATTCACAGAGCGTCGCTTAGAAGTCACGCACTGTCAATGGAAGCACCAACAGCACTTGAAAATGCTGGTTGAAATTAGTGGATACATTGAAACTCAAATTAAAATTTATTTTCAGTATAGCAGCAACAATCTTAGTGCTGCGGTCGACAAAAAAGCAAAAGAAGACGAAAGGCTGTTTGGGATAACTTGAGGTGCACTGGCCACTATTCGAGCGGGGAATGCAACAGAGGTTTGGGGCATCCTACAATAAAAGGTTTACTACTGTGCAAAACAAGAAACGAAATGCTACAAAACTTTAAAAAGTCATATTATCCGAATATCCTTCTGATGTACGCCGAAGAATAAAGAAAGCCCGAATGTCTATGCTCTATGCTCATTCATTTCGTTATCGATTGGGTGACATTGAATTGAAATTCTGCGAAGGTAGAGTTTATCGGATCAAGAGTTGGTGACACGGCACCTGCAACGCGTAGAAAATGCAGGAACATGGCCACGTATATCAATTGTAAAGTTTTCAATCGCCATAGGTTACAACACGAAGGTAACTGAACGGTCTCGTTCTTCTCCTTTTTCATCGTGGCTTTAAAAAAGCCATAAAAGGGACATTGAGCACGCTATACAGGCAATGGACGTCGGCAATGGTGCGATGTAACATGCCAGATCCGACCAGAAGGAGCCGACTAGCCGACCGGATGGGTAGCAGCTCAAAATGGGCGTCGTGGTTGCCGAGCAAGTCCATGCCGACACACCTACTTTGTTCCTGGGGTTTATATATATATATATATATATATATATATATATATATATATATATATATACTTTCTCTTGCGTCTGCCTGCTGCTGTCGGAGCCTATATGCTGAGAAAGAAACAAAAAGAGAGCGAATTCTCGCGTGTGCGCAGCTTTGTAAGTGCTGGCGTGATACGCTTGGCGTGCGTGAAGCTGCACGGAAACTGTAAGTGCATGCAGCAGCAGCAGCAGCAGCCAGCAGCCAGCATTAAGCAAAGTCATGACGCCTGCCACGCGCTCAAACAATGATCGCGTGCGTGAGGTCCACCCGGGAGGAGCATCATCGCTGCCTCTACGGGGCGAAAGTGAACTCGTAGGGGAGGGGGGACGCCCTGACGACTAACCCATTATTTCTGAGCATTACGCTGCGCTTGTTTACACCACTGCTTCAGTTGTGGGCCTTTCGATTTTCCCTAAAGGTGCGCAGGTGCTAAATTATTCTCCCTGCACACCTTCCCTCACATCCTCACTCCGTCTTTCCTCCTTTCTTTTTTTTTTTTTGTGGGGGAAGCCTCGCCTACTGTAATTTTGTTATCTTCAGCCCCTAATGTTTATTGAAGACACGTTACAACGTTGCCCGAATACACGTTCTCATCCTTTATTTGTTAATCATTCTTTCTGGTCACCGTCGGTTAGTATACCATTAGCTGTCGAACTAAACTCGCAGGTGGACTACGGGATTTTGTAGAGCTTTAATGCTCCGGCACTCCTTTTTGCTGATTTTGTCAGCGAGAGTCCTGTAGCAAAGACCAAACCCCACATTAAGCTGACGTCGCAATAGCAACAATGTCCAAACACTGGCAACAATTAGCCGTGCAAGCCACGTGAAGGTTATTTTCCGTGGTGCAGAAACGTTGGAAGGACAATACCAGGCAGTACAACATCTGCGAAAGAGAGCATAGTTTAGGACTTTGTGCCAAAAAAAAAAGAAGCACAAAAAAAGCCTGATCATGTTGCGGGGCCCTACATCACACCAAAAAGAAACCTAATTTTTTCATTCCAAAAACTAGCACTGACTGGAACCACCCCCATCGACTCCAGAAGCGATGTTAATGCCTTCAAGACTGCTCTTTCTGATTCTTTTATGTAAGTTTGTCTCGTTTGTTAGTAACCCGTAATACTTACACTTTGCTGTTTTTATATATTTATGTACTTTTGTAACCCCAACTCCTTTCTGTAAAGCTCTGTCCTTGAGAGTAACTAAATAAAATGAAATAAAACGGGATAGCAAAGCACAAACTTGAATGCACTATGGGGCTTATCATCCATTATTTTCTTCTGTTTGCTCCATTTACGCCACTGTTGTAGCTTCATTTTGCGCCACTGCCATTCAGCACCACGGCAGTCTTAGTACACCACTACCCGGATATCTAAACATCCAGGTAGTGGTCCTGTGTGAGCGTTAGCACAATCTGTCAAGCTGTCATATAGGAGAGCAACAACTCCCCTTGAGCAGCAACTGTGCGGTGTGTGGTGTACTAGGCCAATCAGCCGTTATCAATTCAACTTGGAGCACTAACATCTGCGCAGCGATATTGGGGTACTATGAACGCTTCATGCAGAACAAGGAACCACGCACGCCACTTAAGTTAGATTAACCAAACTACATGGATGACTGAAACAGTCAGCGGACGAGCTTTACGTGTCGCTCTTGGTCGCCGACTCACGCCTCACGCAACGATGCCGCAGACGGGCTGCTAGCGGTGCGATTCGTGCCGCTAGCGGTCGTCTGCGGTCGTCTGCGGACTGGCGGCGCACTCGGCACTGGCGGCGGTTTTTGGCTGTGGAAAAGCTAGGAGAAACGTAGCAGCCTATCATGAATGCCCGTACACTTGAGGGATTTGAGCCGCACTAATATAGCCTTAATTCTGCACGGAGTTCCTTTGAGAACACTTGTGTAGAACTTTTGTTTCGATACTGAAATATTGTCCACTACCTGCCCAGAACTGTGCACTTCACTATAGTGCGGACACCATAGCGCCGGCCGACAAAGGTAAGGTGTCTGAGTGTCTCGTCACTGCTGCATGTGTCGCACGTGGGGCTGTCGGCCATTTTAATGAGGAAAGCATAGGAGTTGTTACATGCGACACCGAGCCACAAACGCTACAACATGGTTTGGTCGCGTTGTGATAACCGAGGTGGTAGACGTGGCTATATATCTGTGGACAATGAAAGTAAACGACACGTGGTAAAAGCGTTCGATTCCTAGAGAGGCAGTGCACATTCATGGGACATCGAGCGTAGCCCAGCCGCAATGTAGGTCCGCGAAGCGGAATCAAAACACATCGATCACTCTCAAGTGCAAATCGGACGGCTTCATGGGCGTGGTCATTCCAAATTATACTGCACTGCCCTGGAAGCCATCGAAAAAGTATGTCACATCCCTTGTCATGGCTGTGACGATAAGTATGGGCAATTTTTCAGTCCACTTTTTGATTGAGTTAATCAGACATAACATAGCAGCATTTGTGGAGGCGTGCAAAATGGTGTCCCGCGAAGGTACACACTATTGCGCCCTCTTCCCCGATACGTATGAATGCAAATGCTGCCAAAGGGCAAGGAATTCGGATTCGGATTTCTTTGAGTGTGATGCAGACCATCATCGAAAGATACGCTATAGCTGCTCACCAGATTGGTGCGCTAACGTGCTGGCGTCTATTGAAGACAGGCTGAAACCTGCTTATCTTATCGTATTTTTTATACAGCAACCAATCCGTCTGCATTTGTTCGCATATTCCGGGAATGTTTCATGCACGGAGCCTCAAATACGAGTACTCTGCTTTCACTGCTGCGACCACACGAAGAAATCACCGGCGCCACATCAAAGCGCTGCATTATACTCGGCGAAGAAATGTAGCCTGAGAACAGACGCACGCGAGAAAAGTACAATCATATAGCTCCTCCACAAGAGAAAAGGGGAGAAGCACGCATTACTAGAGAACACTCCTTATCAGGGTGTAGAGTAGGTGGTATGCCCAACGGCGAAACACTGATCAGGGCACCTATAATGTAAGTATATATTTCGATCGATTCAATTCCTTTCTTATCCACCGCACAGCGACCGGCCGACGCTGGTGATAACATAGGCCGCTTCGATCACTGACGAAGCGCAAAAAAGAAAAGTATTGGAATGCAATCCTAACCCTATCGCCGCCGAGTTCTCCAGTGCATTATCTTTTCTTCAAGGCTCAAACTACAATCCAAGTGGAATGACGAGCGGTCTAAGTAGATTTGTGGAACAACGAGCGTTCTTCATGCATGTCGCTCGTCTCGTCGCAAACGCAAGATGAGAGTTGCATATGAAGGAAGAGAAATATTTGCAAATCGAAAGGCAACGCATTACAAACGCAAAAAAGAAAAAAAAACATATAGTTCCTACCCACTTGCTTCGACTGCCTCTTCCGCTCTCACTGCAGTCCATGAAGAAAGGCGAAGGTCACGCAAGCTGTGCGTGACATACGGCAGTTTGGGTTTACGTTATTTGCTTCATCATTTCTTTTCAGAAAAAGCATGCCAAAAAAAAAGAACCTAGCCACGGAGCTGCTCAGTGCTTCTGTGCTCTCGTCAGTACGAAAACGTCCTCTGCGAAGGTAGCAATTAATTAAAGCAGGAGCGTGTTTATGTTACTCTTCCGCTATCAACATAGAGAAATGAGCAGACATATGTACCTAATCTTCTTATTTCAGCACACTGCACAATGTTTTTTTTGTGTGTATTTATAGGAGTTTCTCTCTCTGCCAGATCAATACTTCACTCTTTAACTGTCTTCATCGCGCTCACCGAGTTTTTACGTTCGTTGGAGTGTTCGGGCATGTACAAGAGTAGAATAAACGTGCTCCTGCGGGACGCACGCATGTTTAGCTAAATCAACCTTCCAAACAAGTACGGTGGTTGTGCAATTTGACGGCATTATTTCACAAATATTCAATAGTGAGCTTAAATGGTCGTCCCCAATAGGAGTAGGTCACTTTTGAAAACAAGATCACTGCAATCGAAAGTGCAATCTCTCTGGGCATTAAGATGTAAGAGACACTCTTCCAACATATGGCAAAAATTGTTTCAGTAACACATGGCTGTTTTAGTCATTATTAATTAATTGTTTCTTACAGCAATTGCCCACATTATCGAATGTTTACAGCTTAGTGCTACTTTCGTAAACCGGTAAGGCTGCATTAGCTCTAAATTATGTGTGCAAGAAAGCAAGAACATCGCATTGTACGCAAAACCATTTTTTCAAGATAATTTTGTGTACACTGCATGCAATGCTCTTGCTTTTCGGCGCACAAATTTTAGAGTTCATGCAGCCTTATGTACACTACAATGCTCTATGTAATACCTAATATCAAGCATAGCACATTTCAAAGTGAGTATTGAACCTAATTGAGTTTACAATTGACGTGACGTTAGAGCTTAATTCATTATTTCGCATCAGCTATTCTCCTTTCCTATTTGCACCTGCACTTAGTGCAGTGTTCGTAAATGAAGTGACTGAAATTGCTTCTGCCAGGATCTCTCAACCACCCTGGTTTCTCTGTACTTTAAAATTCGTCTTTTTTTTTTCTTTTTTTTTAGCGGAGTGAGTCAATCGTGTGGATCGCCCATGAAATTCTCAGAGGTGAGCATAAATGGTCAGCTTTAGTTCTATGGAGAAGCAGGCATCATTCAGTACCATTTCCTACACTGTGGAATGGAAGCACAAATCACAGTACAACAAGCAGAAGATGGAAAAAAACGAGCATATAAAGGAAAAAGTACCACCGACATTGTCACGCTGACCGCCTCGTCGACGCCGACGTGTGCAGGACGTCAACTGTGACAAGTGAAATTGAAGTCTGGCCAATGAAGTCTCGGACCTCTCTACAACGCGAGGATCATTCCCCCAACCACTAACGGCACTCTCTAGTCAATTCCTAAGCCGCGAGCCCACCGAACGACGACTGACCATGCTACACAATGCTTACAGATGCCTATTTCTACAATCTCATTTTTGAAAATGTGAAAGTTTGCTTTAGCATAAATAAGTTATAGAATTACAAAGTACACACTTCTGGGACTCAAAAGATTTGTTAAAGGGTCCCTACCGATTGTTATTAAGGGAACAGAATTCTATCGCAGTAGCTATATTATGCTGCATAATTACATAAAACGAAAGCCGCTGAAATAAGTCCCTATACATCCCTAAACATCCTGATGTACATTTGTAGGGAGGCATCATTCTAGAAGAGGCGTGCCATAAGATATATACGCCAATGTCATTTCAATAAAGAAGCATTTTATGCCGTGCAGCTATTTCGAAATAAGAGAGTCGAGATAAAGTGTCGCAGACATAGACAGTTAGGGGCAATATACGTTGCGTCCGCACCGTCGGCGGTGTTTTGTGAGGCCAAAGCACCTTGTACAAGAACGATAGTCACTCTGGCGACCCGCTTACACAACCCCCGGGGTCAGACTTGGGAGCGCTGTGGTTTTACAGAGAACACACACACATATATACAAAGAAGCGAATGCAGCACGCTGTAAGCGAGAAAATACCGGAAATGGGACAGCGAAAGGCGAGTGCAATACGTGTCCTGCAAACAGCGGTACAACTACAAAGCGGGGGAGTGGGGGAGTGGGGAGACAAAAGCTCGACGTGCGGCGCACGAGGTGAGGATAATCAACCGGTTTGACGAGACCGATATCACGGTCGACGCGCCCCTGCGCACCAGGATTGACAGGGGACGGCGAGTGGTTGAGCTCGGAGAACTTGATGGATGTCAGTTATTGGTCTGTATCTAACACCCGGTAATATTAGGTCCCGAATTAGCAAAGTGTGTTCATATATTTAAGACGTTTCCATTCAAATAACGTGCCCAAAAAACAATAGTATTTATCAGAATGTTCCCCAGAAAGTGCAATCTAATGCTTGTTCATCGCTATACTGTTAATGAGTCCCGAGCAGAGGCTTTCCAAATCTACTGACATCTGAAGGAGATAGCGCGAAAACTACATACATTAATTCATTCATACCATAAACATGTACAAAGAATCTGTTGGACGAGGAGCCAAAGGTTAGTGGAGGTCCATAATCAATAAACGTATACCAGCTTCACGCCCGTCTTCACGCCTGTCTTTCGTTTTTTGAGTCTCTTCTGTCATACCAAGGCTCCGCTCACGTTAGGACTGACGTTTTTGACATTCCTGAAGTGTAATCTGCAAATCCATTATAAAACAACAGATTGACGTTTCGGCGCCCAGTACGGGTGCCTTGTTCTCAATGAACGAATGCATGGTGATCTTTATTATATATGCGTCGGTAGACGTAAAGCGCTTGCGTACAACTCAGGGAGGGGGCCCCGGTCCTGTTTATTGAGTTAGTCGTAGATTGTATGCAAAATGATTCGAAAAGCAATCAGGATGATAATCGGTCGGCGAGACGGGAAACTTTAAAAGAAGGTTACAGCAGCACCGCAATGATGTAGCCAAAGGACACACGGTTTCCAGCGCCCTAGCAGAGCATCATGAGAAGACTGGTCACAGTATTAACTGGCATTCGGCTTCCATAATCGAAAGAGAAAAGAAATTATCATCCCGATTGCTTCTCGGATCATTTTGCATACAATCTACGACTAACACAATAAACAGGACACGGGGTCCCCTCCCTGAGTTGTACGCAAGCGCCTTACGTCTACCGACGCATATATAATAAAGAACACCATGCATTCGTTCATTGTGAACAAGGCACCCGTACTGGGCGCCGAAACGTCAATCTGTTGTTTTTGTGTTCTTCAGTTGGCGAGTGTACGTTTATACAGCCATGTTCCTTCCTCGCCAAACGAGTTTTCGTCAAACCCTAGACTTCAAATCCATTATACCATTCCTGTTTAGCGTGACTTTAAACGCTGGCAGGCGCTGACTCAGGATGAGCACACGCAAGAGCGAACTTACGAACGAAAATATCAATGCACATCGCTAGCAAACATGGACATCTCTGTGTGCCACTTTTATCATAGGACCCAAAAAATATTCGCCGGTTAGAGAACTAGTGCGGAAATGTCACGCCGTACTAATTTTTTTCGGTTCACTTTCGCATCGCTTCTCACGCCAAGAAGTCATATCTCACTCTGCCATAGCTCTAGATGCGGCGCTCATAATTCACCATGCTCCACGGTTGCATGTAGGCCCGGCGAGAATACGCTGGCGTCTAAATGGCGCGAGGGCCAGAAATACATTGACCAGCGTGGGAAGGGAAAGCCCGTAAATGGACAATCGGCTACAAGATCAAGAAGCACGATGTGCACACGCACGCTCGTCCGAAGCTCTGCCAGGCGTCCAAACACACGCCTACATGGCCGAAAGAACAAAACAGAGAGGATAGCAGCGCGAGTGAAGAAGCGCACAGAAACAGAAGAGGGGCCTACGACGTGACAAATTGTGCACCGAGTGGAACAGCGCTATAGACAGAACGCCCTCGCCCGCTCACTTTGCCCGCCAACCCCCTCCCGGTATCGCTTTTCGCTTTCTTTTCTTCGGCAGCCGTGACACTCAGGTTCGCGTGGAGCAATCCGTCGAACGGCGCGGCCAATGGCGCCGGCTTCGGGGTTCGGCGCGAGTGGCGCGAGGAGAGCGTGTCTTGCTGTTCCGATGGGCGGGTCGCCAACGTGCCGTCTTCCACGAAGATGGTGGCCCGGCACGCGAAAGCATTGAAAGGCGTTTCCTTTGACTCGGATTGATTTTCCCGCGTCCTTTCGTCAGTTTGCGCTGCTCACGACGGTGCTATTCGCGCGACGATAACATACACCCCTCCTCCCATCACAGCATCCCGGAGGTTGCCCTCCTGTTGCCGGTCCGTCTCCTCTATCTCCATCTTCCATTTGTGCTGTACGGTACCGCGAAAGGCATGGTTTACTTAACGTAGTACATCAGTGCCGAATGAAAAGGCATTCAGCCGGGCCTGTATATGCTCTCGGGGTTTAGAGGATGACTGAGGCCAATGAATTCGCAACGTGGATAAATATGTAGCGGTGTCTCTACTTGCTTGTTCTGGGCAATTGTGCTCCCCTCAGCAATAAATAAAAAAAACGCATTACACGGATCACGCTTACATTCGTATAGCTGACGATTGCCTCACTGACTAAAGCTAGGGCGCTATAACGTAAAATGATTCCAAACTGTTTTGATTCCAAACACCTGACGTCACATTGACGTAACCACCGACGCAAGCATCGGGCGGGGACCCGCAGCGTTGTCTGAACAACCCAATCAAACACTCTCCTCGTTTATAGGAGGTCACCTTCGTTCACTTTCGAAACCAATAACATTGTCTACACTCAGCGGTTTTTCTTATCTAATTGGCCCACAAGAGGCGAGGAACACGCTCTAGTGGAGAGGGTTTCGACGGGGCCGAGCCAGCACAGTCAAAATAGATAACCGCATGAAGAGGGTGGTGCCTGCTTCTCCGATTGGTCCGCTTCGCCTTACTTAGCTTGCGGTGGCTGGTCGAAAATCGCGGCGGCGTGCAACGGAAGGATAAGAACGCCGCTAAAACAGATCCTCAGCAAGGAAGAGTTGGCAGAGCGATGTCGTATGCATCCCGAAAGGGCTCGATAAGGTTTTACTGCCACGCAAAAAGGTTTATCATGCGCAAATAAATACATGCTCACCGGCAGGTGCAGTAGCGAGGGCCTGAGTGATTGGCGGACAGCCATCTTCTATTCCTTTCGGAACGGGGCAGTCTGTGGCTATTCAGAAAAATTTTCAGTTTTGTTCGGCATTTTAATACATTTTTTCGCGTACACGTCACTTTGACGTGGTGAGTTTTCGCGGTTTTGGGACGTCGCGTGACAGACAGGCGAAGCAGGCGTAGCCACAATACGTTGAACCAATAGCAAAGGGCTAGTGGTGATAAGGCGTCGAATCAGGAATGATTATTTTTTGTGTGTGGTTTAATCATACATAATCAATGTGTACACGTTATATCAGATGGGGAGCTATCGCGGTTTTCGTGGCGTCGCTTGACAGACAGGCGAAGTTGGGAGTGACCCGAAAATGTTTTGACCAATCGTGGAGGCTAATTGCAGAAATTGGAATCAAAAGAGTTTGGAATCAATTTACGTTGTAGCGCCCCTAGTTAGTGAAAAAGAAGCAGAACCTTGCAGCGTAATGTTCGGATACCCGTACAGATAAGCACACGTTTGATTGGGAGCTGGATACGGGTGTGGATACCGTATTTTATACGGTAGCCTGCAAGGTACGGAACTGGCATGCTTCACATGGCAGGCAGATACCCACACACACTCAAAAATATTTCGAGAGTCAATCAGTTCTGTTGTCCTATAAATACAACGCTTTCATCGTGTGTGACGCGCAACCAGTGTCTTCCAACAGGCCAGGAATGTCTAGGAGTTGTAGGCACCAATGGCGACTCACACATAACGTAACCTTTGCAGGTTATTTGTAAAGATTAGTATTGGCTGCAGGGCAAAAGAACCCAAATACTCCGCATCACTGAGAATCCAGGTACGTTGAAAAGCCAGACTGCTGTTTTTTGGATGAAGTAATCATTGTAGACAAGCTTGATTCCAATTCCAATACAAAATACTTAAGCCTGAGCATACAGCTTAAATAAAATACATTTTCGGTGCTCCAACAAACCATGGTTCTTTAGCATTATTCTGAGAGCGCAAACGCTTGACAAGTCGAAACTAAAAAGCAAAATAGAAGAAAAAATATTACAAAGAAGAACGGAATTGAAATAACGACCTTCAACCCCTTTGTATCCTCAATTTCCCTTACTTAGTATGCGCATCATGAGTACCGAAAGAAGGAATATACTGCAGTAGCAGGGAAAGTTGAGCTAATTGTTGAACGTTCATACTTTGCCAAACAACGCTAAAATATAGGAGCACAACGAAACATAGTACACATAGAGCGTTGTCTACAGACCTTCCTTTCTTTGCCCTGGTATGTTTTAGGACTGTTTTGTCAAATCAGAAAGAAAGGCTATGCAGACTCGACTGCTAACACGCCTGCATGCCTGCAACATGAATGAAAGATGAGCGAAGAACTATTTACAGAAAAGGGCACAGGGCTGAGCAAGATAGAGCCCAGATCGTTCAAGGGTTCGTCGTCGTCATAACAAACCGATGGATATCTTCGCCGCTGGCCTCGACTACAGTTCGCGAAGCAATACATTGAGAATTCAAACATTCCCTAATTTTATTTAAAGGCAATTCTACATTGATAGCTATGCAAATGCGGCTTGCATAGTTGCTTTTTTTTTTCTTCTTTGCGAATCTGCTGTCCATCCCATATTACAGTCAGGAAAAGAGTGTTTTCGTTGCTCTGTTTACGGTCTACATTAACATTCTACATTACAAGAAAGCGTAATTCTATAGGTCGAATCTATTCTGTTTGATCCTTCCACAGTGCTTGTGTTCCGAGATCTTGCCGAAATTTGTTAGGCACAAAGGTCTTCTTTACGCCAGGCGTAAGCGTCAGCGCAGCTGTTATCTGCCCCGCCCTCTTTTAAAACTTGGGCGCTATTGCGCGACGAGGTGCAGCGCATCACTCTGGTGTTGTGTAACTGTTACGACACACCTCTGAATTAAAAACTTAGCTGCACTGAGTGAGGAATTTTAAGACGTATATTTTTGGAAACGAGCAACCTATAGATTATGTCTCACAAGACATCATCTATAATGGCAGAACTATTAGGCACTCTTCTAGCTGCAAATTGTTTCGGCGTAAGTCCATAGAGTAACTCACGGGGCATCTCTGATTCTGAAGCAGCCCTAGAAACACTGTCGCACTATCATTTCCAGCGTGACCCTTCTTCAGCGCCTTATAAAATTTCTAGAATATGTCTCGCGGCATTTTCCGGTAGTCAGACTTAATTTCGTTGGATTCAAAGCCATATCACTATAGCAGCCAATAAAGTTGCAGATAAAAGGCCGGCTCAGGCACGTGGTTTAAACACACACCTGTGGCCTTCTCGTCATCGGGTGCTAAGGGTGTCGGCCGGCGATACATGCTATGCCGACCACCGTGGTTTGTTGACGTGCAAGTTGTTGTTTTTTTTTTTTTTATATAGAGTAGGCCCTTAGTTTCGCTTCTCACTAAACCTCAAAGTGGGTCGCACGCTAGACATGCTCCTATACCGCTGACGCCTGGAGGTGGCCTACGTGCTCTACTTCTTGCACCGTAACGAGAAAAGGACAACACCCGAGTGCACCCACTGCGTCATTGTGAAGCTTCTGTTGAGGGTGGAGCACCGTCTTGTTGGGTGCCCACAAAATGATCAGCGGCAATATATTTTGCGTAGCTGTCTGAACGGGAGAGGGGGGCCTTGGACAAACTTTCTTTGTCTGTCCAGAAAATGATTTTGCCCCAGACGTGCTCAAGCAAACAGGGATTGGCTCTGAAAGTTCTACGAGATTTTCTCATGGTCTATTTCGCGAACAATGGTTTGTAAACCGTAATTTATGTGCTTATTTGGCCTTTATGTTCAATGATTGTTCATCCATATTTTGTTTTTGTACTTTTCTAAGCATTTGCTTAGTCTGTTTGTTCTTCGTCGTACATCTATCTTTCTCTATAGTGTTTCGGTATCTTGATACCTCATTTTTTTTTCTCCATGTTGTTAATCTTCAATCAGATCTTGTGACAGGCGGCCTTTTTAGTGGCGAAACTCCTGGGCCCGTATTCACAAAAAAGTTCTTACGCTAAAATCGTTCGTGCCAGCCAATAGCGATGTGGGACATATTATTAGCGAAGGCGATCAGCCAATGAAAAACAGTACTTACGAATGAAAAGCTTTGTGAATTCGGCTCCTGATTTTTCCCAGCCAAAAAGAAGAAAAAGAAGCTTTCTAGAAAGGCCCAATTAACTAAACTTATCTTATACGATACGATTATCTTCGTGTTTGTAATATGAATATTATCTTCATGTTGTAATATTTGCATACCACAAACGCCAGAATTAAAAATGTATTTATTGTATTTAACTTAATTACGCACTTTATAGCCGCAATATCGTGCACACTGCTCGTGACTCTCTGCATCGGATTACTTACAAATGCCACAGCATTATTTTCCACCACTGTTTACTGTTGGTTCTCTTACAACGCAAAAGTGCATTTACCCTTCTCTTTTGACATTTTTTATGTACTTGCTATCTTTATATAGGAAAACCCTTGTGGCGAGTGTAGCCATGTGTGTATGTTTGCCCGTGTTAGTACTTCTCGCTGGCCCATTAATATCATTGCCGCCGCGACACAGAGCGCATAGTGCCCTCCATGTAACATCTGTAGAATAGTCTCTTAAGAGCAAATAATACCCCAGTGCTTGAAGCTTGAGCAATGGGGAACCATTCTATCCTAAGGTTCCATTCTATCCTTTTTAAGGTTTATGCTTCCGACTAGTTCTGTTTTTTAAGTGTAACGTAAGCATTGAATACTCTGTTCCTACTTTACCTCCATTATTTTTTTTTTGAAAGCGTTGTCTCCTTTGCTTTTTATAGACATGAATATAAAAGAAAAGTTGGCGCATTTAAGTGTATCCAGTTACCCGTCGTCACAAAGAAATGAAAAAAAAAAAATAAAAGCTTTTCCTTTCTATTCAGTTCTTTCATTTTATGTGCATTGCTGTTTTGGTATCCTTGTCTATGCTCTTGAAGCTTCATCTCCCTCGGAAAGTTTCAGTAAGAGTTTTTACATATTCTATCACGAGGCATGCATAATCAGTTCTTCATGGTTATTTCTGTCACTGTTATTATATCGTTGTTATTTGTAAATTAGCATAACCCTATGCTGTATGAATTCATTCTGTGAAATCCCAACGTCATGATTGTTAAAGGGTCTTCACGGGGCCTCTTGGAAAATTTGGTTATACGCTGGAAGTTGTTACGCGCCCTCTAGGGAGCATTCTACCGTAAGAATTTTTCAAATTGGTTCATTAATAGCCGAGATAGAAAAAAAATTTGGGGCAGCTTCACACTAGTGGTGCGAAGACTAGGCAAACAGCGAAGCTGGCAACCCCACCTAGCTTTATCTCGGTTCGGCCAAGTTTTTGCGAGGTTATGCTTCGAAACTGAGCCACGTTTTGCGCATGATCACCCTGGAATCATCGACATCCCAAGGAGCAACGAACACTTGTTCATTAAAGTATCTGGACGCTTCTGGACATTCAAATGCTTTTGCTCGGTTTCACGGGCTCGTAACTCCGGATCCTCCGCGAGCTCACTCGCTCTCAAGTAGCGGCGCGGCGGTTTTCGCGCCGCGCTTTCTCTTCTTCGGGAGGGACGCTCTTCGGCCGCCCCGGCATCTTCGCGGCGATGTGCTCGGCGCGGAGACGGCGGGGCTTTTGTGTCGCCGCGGCGGCGACGTAGAGCTATATCCCGTGGGTCGGCGCAGTGACGTCACGGCCTATCTCCAACTCTGCGCAGCCGCCGCAACCATTCCGCACGGCGCGGTGACGTCAAGGCTCGGTAAAAGTAAGGCGAAGTGGTGCGGTGCGCGCCGTGACGTCACGGCTAACGCACCTGTGGCGAGGCTCGGCGAGGTCGGCGCAGCTGGGGCGAAGCGGTGCTAGGCGACGCATGGTTACGTCATCGCAAGGCAGAGGTTTTGCGGCGTACACTCGACGGACCATCCTCGAGCTTAAACAGCTTCGCTAGTTCACAGGAGTGTGCGCCACTGCACTTAGACCCTTTCTGCACTACCTCCAGGATCGGCCCACATTTCGGTGTTACACATGGCGGCAAACGCCCAGGTCACGGTGTAAGATATATACTCTTTAGGCGAGGACACTCGCCAGACTCGATCGACCAGATAAGGTACCAAAGACGCGCGCCGATCGGCCCGGTGACGGCAGCGGACACCTATCGGCATTACGACGCAACTTCAACACAGAAAGCTTTTTATTGGTTTAATCTCCCGTTGTTATAGCAACCGGCCGTTCGCGGGAAATCCGAAATGATTGAGTGACGCACGAAAGTAGGTCACCGGGGAGAGGGCATGTGCGCGTTCCTTGTCGGCGCACGCTCTCGCCTGCGTTCTAACTGAAGTTGCGTCGTTCCGCCGATAGGTATCCGCTGCCGTCACCACCCCGATAGACGGACGCCCTTGCTACTTTATCTGGTCGATCGCGCCTAGGAAGCAAGCCGAGAAGTGTCCCTACCTAAAGAGTATATATCTTACACCGTGCCCCAGGTTAAACAGCTTCGCTGTTAATATTTCAGTGACGCGAAGCCTTGATTTCAAGAGGCGAGTGCCACCACCAAGGGAGACACTCTCTCCACTTGCTCAGTCTAGCCTCCGCAAGCGAATTTCCTTCCCTGTGTTCTCCCATACCGGAGCTGGAGGATCGCATGACACATACGTCATGAGCCCAGCCTTCTTTTTTTTTTCCTCCCATGTTTTTTTTTTCTTTTTTTCTTTTTTTTTTTCTTGCTGCGCGGCGCACTTCCGCTGACGCACTCGAGCGCGAGCTCTTGCGTTTGTCTTGATTCGCGCAGCGCCTGATTTTGCGCGCTGTGCACGAGAAAACCTGACTAGTTGTATTATTCCGTGCTGCACGAACACTGAGGCAGACGCAAGTGGATCACAGAGCATGTTCGCGCGCTGAAACACGGTAGAAAATGACATAGCTTCTTTGTCAGAGTGTGCGACTGCACGACGTGGGAACAAGCAGAGGAAAGGGAAGTACATCACTCTTGCTGCGGTGTGAATTAAACAAACACGTAGACATTCGGTTTGCAAGTTTTATTATTTCTCTAAACTTTAATTCGTCTACTGAAGCAACAGATTACACAAATAACAGATGTAGCCTTGAATAATTCTCGAAGTGTCACGTGTCACTATGAGTGGTGTCACAGCACCGACACCGACACATGTACACGTAGGCGCACATGCACGTATTACGTCAACTGACGGCTTGGAGCGCGGCGCCCGCGAGAAGGGCAAACGGCGTTCGGTTTGAAATTTCTGCTCTTTCGGCGGCACGTAGCGATGTAATACTTGGCAGGCACGATCGTTAGTGCGCATTATATGCACTGCGCTTGTTAGCTGAAAATGGCCAGACTTGGTGAGGGTCCCTTTAAAATAAAGCATATTACCACAAACCTGGGGCTGAATTCACGAAGCTTTCCTTTCGTAAGCGTTCTGTACCATTGCCCGAAAACCTTGGCTAATGATATGTCCAGCATAGGCATCGTCTGAAATTTTCTCTTATAAATTATTCTAGCGTAAGAGCTTTATTTGTGAATGCGGGCCCAGTTCTATAAATCAGAGATACAATATTGAGCTGATCTCGACCGAATACGTCCGCTACAACCAGCAGCTTCCAGTTCAAGAAGCACTGCCATGCTCGGTCTTGTCGAGCTTTACAGAGCGTGCAGCAACTGCATTGAAATGGACTTATGGTCTTAGCATTTCAACGGCCTTTTATGGAATCATGGGCATGACAAACTACTGATAAAATCAATGTCTCTGCGCGACCTTTTGAACCGGCCGTTGTTTCTGCGCGAACCTTGCTGTTTCAACTTGCTTGTTTACGGGCCGCTTCACCGAAGACCCCTTCTGTCTTCTCTAAATCCCTCTTCTGAACTTGCCACATTAGCGTTTATTATTTAAAATTACATTTTTCCCGTTTTCGCCTTGCCGCCCACGTTTAGTAATTTGCTACGTCTGTCCCCGCGACGGAGAGCTGTGAATGAGTGGTATAACCACGAGTGCTCGCAAAGAGTGCGTGGCTCTATGAACCGTTTCCGTAATTTAAAACAGTGGTCAGACAGCCGAGCATGCAGCCCAGTGGATTAGCAAAGGACCAAGGTTCAATATTTTTTTATCACTCCAATGCCACGCAATACTCTTTATTGTGTTTAGGTGCAGCTCTCGTCGTCCGATAACGGATGGGAAAGGCGAGTTATGGAAGTAGCATATTTTCTTCTTTAGCATATATCCTCAAACAATAATGAATAATATTCGATTACAGCACAATTGAACGTGAATTAAGGGCACGAAACGTCAACAGAAAGACGAGAAATATTCTACATCGTTGTTTTTTCTTTTTGTTCTGTTGTTGTCAACCGTATCGGCCAATGTCTTAAGGAGCAAAACGACGAAGGCGAAAAGGGATCACATGCAGATTCCACTTTTCTCACTATGCGCTACATTTCAGCGTTGTTTCACTGGACAGCCTATCGGCGCTTTATAGTTGGAGATCAGGAGCACTCGATTGCATGAGAAGTGCTCTCACGAGGGTTCGTGGGAGCGCCGGTATTGCCGCTCCGACCGGATCGAGCCCTTTGCTAAATCTCTTTCGGTGCAGTTCTGAGTGCTTCTGTTCACTATTGCGCTAAGAGCCAATCATATCACGCGCAGACCATCAGTTCGAGCTTGGTGGGCCTTGTAGCCACGCTGCCTTGTATGTTGAATCGTTTATCCCCTGAATAAGTTCAACATGGAACCAGTTCCCCACCTCCATCACCACGATCACTGATATCAAGGCTTTCAAGACAGGCATTTCTCGAGAATATTTTCAACAGCGCTACATTTGTTGTTTGTTTGTTTGTTTGTTTGGCGTAATCTACCTACCCCTCGCTGTAATACTCCTGCCTTAAAAATATATTTAAAAAGGAACGCGATGCTTCGCTCCACAGGGCCAACTGTCTCGCGCCGATTTGGTGAGACAGAGAATAAACAAGTCATGTCGGCTCGACCGTGAAGAGAGAGGGGGGGAAATGCATCAGACGTTAAAAATAAAGCGTCCAACACAGTTCATGCCGCATTCTTTCGTGGTCGCTTCTGCCTTACGGTATACTGGTTACGTTAGTGGCTTCCACAACTTAGTATATAACACAAGCATTGGCAATAATGAGGCAGGAGTGTCTGTAGCATAAAACACCTCAAGAAAGGTGTTTACAGTACTCGCAACCTGATTGACTCAGATTTCATTTTGTTATCTGTTTCATCTGTGCGCCCGCTGATTTCTCGATTGTTAATTCCTAATCGCGACATTCGAATATGGCCGCACACATTTGCACGCAAAAATCGGTGCCAAAAATGACTATACAAATACAGACGTGCATCACTGTCCAAGCTCAACCTGGATATCTGATTACAATTCAAGTGAGTGAAACTCGCATTTCACCACTGTTTCCTTGCAGCAAATTTTCCGGCCAGACGCTTTAGATGTTACGTCCATTTACGCACTAGTTCGCAGATCTTGAAAGAAACCTCAGCTGTATCCATCGCCTGCATAGAAATTACATGCTCACTCAGTTATGGGCGCTTGCCGCGTGTTGATTGATTGATTCATTCATTGATTCATTGGAGTTAACGCACCAAAGCAACACAGGAACTATGAGAGACGCGTAGTGGAGATGGTAAAAATGAGTTAATGTGTAAATATGTAACCACATCGCTGTACCGACTTTGCCGGGCCTAGTCACACAAGTCCTCATGGACTTAGACAGGCCCGTTTTTTTTTTGTATTGCTATTGGATGTGTATCAATAAATTATATTATTATTATTATTATTATTATTATTATTATTATTATTATTATTATTATTATTATTATTATTATTATTATTATTATTATTATTATTATTATTATTATTATTATTATTATTATTATTATTGATTGATGGATTGATTGATAGCTTCATGATAAAGATGTCCGAGCCGGTACTTCAAAGGGGCCAAGTAGACACCATATATTGCAACCTCAGTAAAGCTTTTGATGTGGTAAGCCACTCACTGCTTCTCATCAAGCTTAGGCACTTTGGTGTTGACTCGTCAATTGTAAATCTCTTGCGGAGTTATCCCACTGATAGGTCATGTTTTGTTAACGTAAACGGACAAACGTCTTCTTCTTACATGGTAACCAGCGGCGTTCCTCAAGGATCAGTGGTCCACTCCTTTTAAAAAAAATTATTAATGGCGTTCCTTCCGCCATTCGGGATTCTTCATTCCTTCTATATGCCGATGACATAAGGATTTTTAAGCCAATTCATACTGTTGATGACTGTCGCATCCTGTAGCCTGACCTGTTTTCTTTTTCTAAATGGTGCACAGATAATAACCTCACCTTGAATGCTGCTAAGACCAAAGTCATGACTTTCAGCCACAAAACAGCACGCATTTCTTTTTCTTATTCAGTAGATTCTGTACCATGGTGTAAGGTCCGTGAGATAAATGATCTCGGTGTACTCTTTGATACAACCTTACACTCTTCAGCTCACACTAAACGCGTTGCAATCGGGGCATGCGCACTCTTGGCTCAGTTTGCAGACTGCCGAGAGAATTCAATTCTCCTACACCGATCCGTAAGTTGTCACTTACGACAACTTACGGATCGGTGTACGACACAAAAATCTGTCTTCCTCAACTCGAATAGGCGTCGGTCGTCTGGAACGGCATTTCTAGATCGAACAGTGACATTATAGATCGAGTCCAGAAAAAGTTTCTAAGCATATATCATCACCGCTTTGCTAACACGGACGCTGGGACTTGCTCCAGCACTGTTGGAATATTGCCATTGCCCTTACTTCGCTGCCGACGTAATTGCGCTGACCTTCTGTTCCTTTTCAAACTCCTTCACGGTATCCTCATGTGCCCCGAACTCCTCAGTTGTATCATGTTTCGTATTCCGTGCAAGATCACCAGAGAACACAGACCTATCCATGTTACTGCCTGTCCCCACCAACACTCAACCGTCCACAGAATACAGAGCCTTTATAACGCCCACTTTCATGACCTTGATATTTTGTTGTGATAGCAATTATATGGACAATTCAACCGGATTCCTGCCTCGACGACGCCGTCGCCGTCGTCGTCGCCGTCGCCGTGAGGTTCCTTATAGATAAAATCTTCGCCGCGCGCCGTATGCCCGAGCGGAAGCGTGCGCGGGACGCGGAGGGAGGCGGGGCGACGCTGCGCTCCGGCACCAAAGGCCTATCTTGCAACCGGGCGAAGGGGAACTTTCCACTCAATCTCCCACGCGCAAGCAAGGAAGCGGGAAGCCAGCTCTGGAGGAAGCGGGGGGGGGGGGGGGGGGCGCACTTCTACTCTGCCAACAACCGCGCTCGTCGCTCGCCCGCACCGTCTCTTATCTCCACACGGCTCCGACCTTTGTATGCGCGCTGCATTCGCCGCTCAGTTTCCGTTGAAGCGATAGAGGGCACGTAGTACCTTCTCCCGCTGCGGCGTATGCGCTTGCTGCCAGCGTTTTGACAGTCGTTGTCTGTAGTCATTCAGTGTGATCTATTCATGTTTGCTTGTGCGCGCTCACACCACGCTTGTTCATTCAGTTAGTAATAGTCGGGCCACATTTTCCAACGCACGCTACACATGCAATGCTGCCCGGATCGGCAGTGCAGCGCTACAGGTGTGTCCCTTCGCACGCGCTACCCACGGGAAGCGCTTCTCATCAACACCGCCGTTTCACACGCGCCTTCTCGTGGTCATCGAGTCTCTCTTCATGTCGGTCTACTTACGCCGCAGCACACCTGCTTACTTAATCATCTCATGTTTACTACAATTCATATTGCTACCAAAGCCGCTCACCTTACTTCGTATGACATTGCTGTGTTGCTATCGCATTCATTGCTTCGCCCTTAGGGCGAAACTGTGACATTTTTTTCACAACTCTCTGTCTTTGTTCTTTTCCGAGCTTTGCGTTGTTGTGTCTTAGCTTCAGATATTGTTCAACTTCCCTTCTCCCCCTTTTTCCTATGTATGCATTTTGCGCCTTATTGTATTTACACTGTTCAAGATTTCTATTTTTTAGTCATCGTTTTTTTTCTACTGATATTCCCCTGCTGTATTTTTTTTATCTTGTTCTATGTACGCGTGCGCCAGCGCATAGACCTCATGGTTCTTCAAAAGACGACGAAGTGTCTTCTTGATAGAACACTTGTCTCTGTGCTCTCTGAATTTTTACGTGAAATTACGTGAATTTTTCGCGGCCATGTACGCGGAGCATTCCAGAGGCCCGCCTGGCCAGCAGTCATCATGGCCGTCAACGGCAAGGAAGCGAGTTGGCTCCCCCAGTGACACCGAAGACACCGAGCTATACTCTATGTCGGAAGACGACTCATCCGACGACAGCTTCATACCCGTCCGGAGCAAGAGGGCGAAGAGAAAGACCGTCAACACACGCCGTCAACTCCTGCGAGTACAACGACTATGAAGTCAAGGCCTGCGCGCTGGCCGCACGTCATCATTTTTATGCCGGAAGAACCCTCAAGCAACCTACCTAGGACTGCTGAACAGGCAAGCCCTATCCATTTTTCTGGAATGTACGGTGCCAGATCAAATTAAAGACATCAGAATAAACCCTCGGAAGAATATTCGCCATAGACGTGTACAACGTGAGTGCGCTTGGAAAACTTCAAGCAATCACGGAGCTAGGCGGCATCAAAATGCGCCCCTTTGTCCCGAATGACGATACATCCATAGCAGGTGTAATTTATGACATCGACATTGCCATTCCGAATGATGACTTACCTAGCCTCATCAAGCCGGCAAACGAGGGAACTATCATTACGCAAGTGCGCCGCCTTGGGAATACGCGCTGCGTAAAAGTAATTTTCAAGGGAGATTGTACACCATCCCACGTTAAAGTCGGACATTTCCGACATCCGATTCGACCATTCATCCAGAAGCGGCTTCAATGCCATCAGTGTCTCAGGCTAGGACACGTCAAGGGCGTGTGTCCCAACTCGCTACGGTGTCCCCGTTGCGCTGAACCTCATGCATAGGAGACCTGCGGTGCCACGGTTCTGAAGTGCACCAACTGTAATGGCCCTCACGCTGCCTCGTCAAAAGACTGTCCCCGCATCAAGAAGGAGCATGCAGTTCTCAAGCAAATGTCCAGAGACAATTCGACCCACAGGGAGGCAGCCGAAGTAGTCCGGCGTCGGCGTCGACGTCGGCACCATCGTACGTCTTCAAAGAAGGCGCATGCTCGAAGTGATAGTGCCCATTCCACTGCGGCACCCCTTAGTCGCGCCGCGAAAGGGCCCACCACTTCCACGAAGGAAGCGGATAAGACTCTTTCTTTAGAGGAATGGCCTACGTTACTGAGCCGCTCCCTTGCCAAGGAACCTCAGAAGGTCGTCGTCCCACCGGAGCCTTCTCCAGCCATGGATGATGCACTTAAACCAGATCGTCAGGTCATTTCGGTTCTGCGTTCCCTCATGGAAGCCATCCGAGTGCTTTTGGTGGACATGGGGACAACATCTGCTCGAAGCGCACTTAAGGTGCCTTAAGCCCGGTGCTTGAATCCCTCAACTAGAAAGATGGCTACCCATACCCAATCCTTCCGAAAAAAAGTCAAGGCAGCGTCCCTCATCCAGTGGAACGCCAGAAGGCTAAAATCACGCCTTTCAGATTTTTGTCAGTTTGTGTACACCAATGTGTTTCCACTCATCGTCATTTGTGAGCCCAACTTGTCGAAACCAATCAGACTGTCAGGGTACGAAGTTATCATGTCTTCAACAAATGGTGCATGCAGCAAAAATCGTTTTTGTTCGTCGTGAACTTACCTATCTTTTGGAACCAATTTCGCCCCACGACGACAATCAATATATATGCATCACAGTTAAAAAGAACAAACTCTTGTTTACTTATCATAGGCGTGTATATATCGCCTTCAAGCAATTTTGATACGAAAAGATTAGCGGATATCTTGAGTGTGTGTCCTGCCCCATGGGTCATCATAAGAGATTTCAATGCACACCATCCGGCATAGGGAAGTACAAGAACAAATGCAAAAGGACGAAGATTAGCAAGCATCGCCTACAACAATGACCTTACTCTGCTTACTTATGACCTTACGGCAGCTGTCTCGACCTTGCTTTCGTCTCCAACTCTCTCGCCAGATGTGTGAAGTGGTTTCCAGATATTGAGACGCATGGGAGTGATCACATTCCCACTTATCTTAACATCAAAGGCTTGTCGTCTAGATCTGGTCCACGGAAGACCATTCGGACGATTCAATGGGCCACCTTCAAATCTGATATGGAAGATGCTTGCCGCGAGGGCCTACCATCTGGGTTATAGCAAACAATTAAAAGTACGATGCAAAACGCCACTCGCATGATGACGATCTCTTCCACGCGAAACGACTTCGACACAGAATTAAAGCGACTACGAGCACTTCGTCGCCGGGTGGAACGTCGATATCGGCGTAAATCAATCCGGAGGATGCAAAAGAAGATTCAGCGTCGCATGGATAGATTAGCATCGGAACGTTGGGCAACGTTTTGCCAGAAACTAGACCCCCGCAAACCACTGTCTCACATTTGGAAAACGGTGCAAGGTCTGCGTTGCCTTCCGGAGCAGCGTTTTCCATTCAAGGCGCTCGCGCTCTTCCAAGATCGGCAAGACATCGATGTTGCAGAAGACTTCTGTGCGAGGATCGCCGACCAAGCGACTCGTCCAGATCCTCCAGCCTGAGGTGACGTCCCCCATTCCCGTGATTGCCGCATGGACCTTCCTTTTACAATGGAGGAGCTCAAGGCGGCACTAGCTCTCTGCAGGCGCTCTTCATCTCCGCGTCCAGATGGTATATCATACCGAGCCTTGTGCTATCTTGGAGAATCCGCACGGAAAGAATTGTTCAGTCTTTACAACTCCTCATGGCAGGAGGGAAACGTTCCTGACGAATGGAAAGTAAGCCGCCTGGTGCCACTCTTGAAGCAGGGCAAATCCGAACTCGAGCTCACCTTTTACCGCCCAATAGCGCTGGCCAGCTGTGTAGGAAAGATAATGGAACGGATGATCCTTGGCCGCCTGGAATGGTACCTTGAACACTACAAGATTTATCCGAATTTCATGGCTGGTTTTCGACGTGACCGCTCTTCCATCGTCAATGTAGTTGATCTCGTTTCATATGTTCAGCACGAAAGGTCCCGTCAGCGTTTATCTGCAGGTTTATTCTTAGTTGTGAAAGGCGCATACGATAACGTACTACATGAGGCCATTCTCGATGCTCTTGCAACGGTTGGCCGTGGTGGTCGAGTCTTTTTGTGGATTGCAAGTTACCTATCTGCAAGATCATTCTTTGTGTTAACTGACGACGGCCCGACTACGCGAAGCTATACCAGCAGAGGCGCTTCCCCAAGGCGGTGCTCTCAGTCCGACGCTATTCAACCTCACTCTTCTCGGACTTGCTGAGTACTTACCAACTACCAGCAAGATTTCAATATACGCAGATGACATCTGCGTCTGGACTTCGGCAGTCACACGTCCGCAGATACGTGCGCGGCTTCAAAGAGGAGCAACTTTGACAGTGAGATACTTGTGTAAACAAGGTCTCAGCATATCACCTAGAAAAAATGCGTACTAGTGGCATTTACTCGCAAACCAATGACGCCTTATGTCATCTCAATCAATGGGCGGACCATTTCCTATGTCAGAACCCACAGGTTTCTTGGCGTAATCGTTGACCGAGACCTATGTTGGAGCCCGCACGTGGCCTACATGAAACGGCGCCTGACAGAAATTTCCCAGTTGTTTAAATACTTGACAGGAAAGACGTGGGGGATGTCAGTAGACGCAATGCTGAAACTCTACAGAGCTCTCTTCCTCGGTTTTTTAAGATATAGTCTACCTGTACTGAACAACACTTGCAAGAGAAATATTCGTGTTCTGCAGGCAGAACAAGCTCAAGCACTCAGAGTTTGCCTTGGTTTGCCCAGATGCACGTCAACAGAGGCAACTATTGCGATTGCTGGGGACCATCCGATGCAAACTCACATTACGGTGGAAGCCCTGAGAACGCAAATCAGACATTTTGCACGTGCCCCCTATCACCACCTTGCAACACTACCTTCAGACAGGCGCCAAGCATCGTTCTCTAAAACTATCATCAAGTACAACGACAAACTTCCCTCGGGCTTCACCGCTGCATCTAAACCATCGATGCCCCCTTGGTGTCTTATTAGCCCCACGGTACATCTCAGTGTACCAGGAATCAAGAAAAAATCTGAGCTATCGTCACCTGTGTCGAAACAACTGTCTCTGCTTCTTCTACACGAGAGGTATGCGGACAGTGTACATATTTATACTGATGGTTCCACAAACTCCAGTGTTCGTCCGGTGCTGTGGTTGTCCCAGCAAGAGCTACTACCATCAGCTTCAGGACTGACCACCCAACGACATCGACATCTGCGGAACTAGCTGCTCTTCGCGCTGCACTTCGTTTCGTCAATCGGGAACCACCTCGACAATGGTCAATCTTCAGTGACTCGAAGGCAGCCCTACAATCTGTGCTATCAGCTCTGCGTCTCGGGCCATACGAACAGCTCGTACTCGATATTAGATACCTACTCCATACATCACATGAGAAAGGACACCACGTGACATTTCCGTGGCTTCCAAGCCACTGTGGTGTCATAGGGAACGAAGACGCCGATAATGCCGCTCGGGCAGCTCTTGACGACACACAGGAAGAGGCCATACCACTCTCACGGTCCGACGCAGCCAGCAGACTTCGAGTGCTTGCACAGATCACGCTCTCTCTATGGTGCACACCAAACGGCCAGACCAACTGGAGCAATCGTTAATACCACCTGCCCTCTTTGATGCATCTCTGTATGCCAACTGAACTCTGCCGAAGAGAGGCCACTATGCTTTATCGCTTATGGCTAGGGGTGGCATTCCCTAAATCTTATTCATTTCTGATTGGAATGGCCGACAACGCTCTTTGCAATGCCTGTCTTTCCTAGGACACGCTAGAACACATTCTATGCGACTGTCCTGAATATAATGTTCAGAGACAATCCCTGGCGTCCGTTCTAGCGCACCTTGACAACAGACCAATGTCAGTTGAAGTGATTCTCACATGTCGTCGACAGAAGACATCGCAGCTGAAGGCGACGAAGGGACTACTTCGGTTTTTAAAAGAAACGGGCTTGGACAAGCGGCTGTGACAGTGATGTCACGTACCACGCAAGAGTGACGGACTGTGACTGACGGTGTGTGTGCTGTGCTGTGTGCTCTCTCTCTCTCCTCCCCATCTTTCATTCCTCCTCATCCCGCTCCCATGTGTAGGGTAGCAAACCGGTTGTGCTGAACTGGTTAACCTCCCTGCCTTTCCTTCTCAACTCTTTCCTTTCTGGGCACGATTTATGAATTATTGATTGATTATTTTAAAAAAGCTATGGTGTTTGAAAATAGTGCTTAATGTTATATTCAAACTACACTAAAAATAATTATGAGATCAGTTTCGCGCAGATCACTTCTTCAAAGCCATTTTTTCATATTTCTTAAAACCAAAAAGCTTTCCATATTCTCAAGCACCATCGGAGCAACTGTACTAGCTGCGACAGCATTATCGCCCCCAATCATTAGGTGCATGGTTAACCGTGAACTACTACTAACCTTCTGTTGCTGTTGAGTTTCTGACCTATGAACTCTACTCTTGTGTAATTCTTTTTTATGCTTCCAACTCTGTCTTTTGACATGTTTAGCCTTTTTTGTGTTCTATTTTGTATTCTCACTGTGCAAAAGGCGTGATCGAGCACCGCTGTCTTTCTATCCTTCTTTGCTGTGTTGGCCTCTGCCGTGTTCGCCCTACTGTTCTTGACTATATATATATATATATATATATATATATATATATATAATTAGGTAATTGTAATTCAGTATCTAACTCGAGAAGTACTGTCCTATTTTTATCAAAGTGTCAATGAGAAAGTTGTAAAGAAACATGAAAAACTATCGATACAGCTTTCTGTTGCTCAATACGTGCTACATAAAAGTGTTTTTGCGAGCGTGAAAGAATCCCGCAAATGCACGCAAAGTGCCTCGAGCGGCCAGTCGCGCGGCAATTATGAGTGTATTGGCGACTGACGACGCTCGGGCGCAGCGTTCCTTTCTTTTATTGGCAGAATTTTAAAAGAGAGGCTGGCGGGGCCTTCAGGTGGCGCCGGCTACTGCTTGGAAGAGAAAATTAAATCACAAGATCCGCCGAAAGAAACACCGAATACACTCAAAGAGCATGAAACGTACAAAGTTACGCACATGAGTCCAGGAAGGCATAAAAGATATTACACGAACACGCAGGAACGTGTATTAACATGTTAGTTCCAAAAATTTATGAAAGTATTTGAAATTGTCTGAGAGCGTGCCGAGAAGTTGACATTTTTTCAGGCGAGTGAAGGAACGCCTAGTAGACGTATTCATAAGAAACCACATAACTACCTAACAAGCTAAGACTTACATGACACATAAATAATTTGTGTAGCATCGCCGTCCAATACAAAACCCTTATTTTCTAAACGCCGCCCATGCGAGCCGAACAAAGCAGCGGCGGGGACTTTTCCCAAGACGCCCGACGTGCACATCGTGTTCATTTGATGGGCTGCCACAATCTGAAGCCAGCATTCGCAATCAACCGTCACCAGTACGACACCGCTCCTCACCGGTTTGCTACCCTCTTCAATTGTACCGGTGCCGCCGCTGCGCCATCACCACCACCGTCCTACTCCTCTTTACCACGTGACGTGTGACAGTCCTTACCACGTCACTCCTGTGTCTCTCTTCTTCAGCTCTTGGCTCCACGCCAACGCCCTCTCCCGTCGAAAGGGTCACGTCGATACCAACCGTGGTGACTGGTGATCTGTACTGTTAAATTTCCTTTTCATTTGCCGTCGCATTCAAATCTCCACATTATTTAGAAATATTAAGCTTAATAGAATGGGACATTGGGCTAGTTAGTTTACACTAAACATGATGGGAAGTATATAGCGCGCCGAAACGGCGCACAAGAGCGTAGTGCTTTGCGTGTGTCCCATCTTCGTTCTTTTGGGGCGTTTCATCAAGCTACTTAACATCATGCTTAAAGTAATATGAAGGCAAAACATAATTTCTTGAATATCTGCGGTCCACGCGGCAGCCCAGCTATTTTCCTCTGGGCCCTTTGAGTGCAGAAAAAGACCACATAGAATGAAAAGTTAAAATTTTCTTCACTTTTGAATGTAGTGCCTCTTCACTTTTGAATGTTTGCCTCTTCAGTGTTGTGTAGCCACTGGCTTTGGCCAGGCGACGCTAAAGCCCCTTTGACGCGTCAGCGAGCTCAGGCGTGAACTTGAGGTGGCTTCGTTAAGCGTCATTTGTGCTTACGTTCATTTTGGAACACCAACCCAAGCCCTTTGTAAGACTGGAAAATTTGCGTCTCAGGCATGCAAGCTACAATTATAGCTCTAATTATTATTTGTTGTTGTCTCTATCAAAGTTATTACGTGTTACACCCTGTATCACAGAAGATAGGGCGACGAAGTAAGGAATCCCCACACTGTCCATTTTCGATTTCCTTATGTTGCAATGGCCAATGCGCAGGCAATAAATTTGCACAGCTAAGGCTCGCGTATTGGAACCGAACCCTTATAAACAGAAGGGCGCCTAATAGTGAACGTTTTTTTGTGTGTCTGTGTGTGTGTGTGTGTGTGGAGGGGGTTGGGGCGTGAATGTATGCTCTGGGCCCTGGATTTGGACTACCAGCGCAATGATGAACCAGGTCCGGGAAGCAGCAAAGGCCAATGGGTACCTGGACTGAGGAGGCGGCGCACCTTGGCTGAAGAAAAAAGCACTATTTCTTAATGGTTCAGGTCATTAAACGTTTATTCTCTCTGTCTCTGGTGGCACGAAACTGCTCGCACTGGACTCAGGGGCAGCAGAAAGACCAAAGCCTCGGCGCCAATTGCCTGGGCGCCTCAATAACTTGTGCTAAAGAATCCAATTTCATTCGCGTAAGCGTAACTCGTCCGTAAATTGAGATTATAAGTAAAAAAAAGAAATACTTCTTTTTGTTACATGACAATGGGGGTAACGAGGAGTAAAATTTCTAGAGCGGAAACCTCGCGAGCCTTATCGTAGTTATGTTTATTTTAGAAAGAACTTTGCGCAGGTTTCTCAGGCTTTACTTCCCAACGTCAGACGCATAGGCTGAATCGGTAGGCGAGCGCTCCGAGAACGCGTATCGCCTGACTTCATTACCTGTGTTCTCTTTATGAAGCGCGCTGCAGTGCCGATGCTGCAGAAAGGCGGGGACATGATGGCGCTCGGGTGGCGGCGGCGACTGCGCGGGGAGTAGAAGCGGAGAGGGAAAGGCAAACGAGCGCTGTGCGCCGAGATGTGCGTCTCTGTGATTCCCGTTCTTGCTTAATAGCCTTAAGAATCCGCCGTTTATCTCAAACCGACGTTCCGAGAATTTCTTTCCTTTTTCGTTGCTCTTGTTCATCGAAGCTGCAGAAAGGAAAGGAAGGGGACGAGGAGGAAAAGAGGGACAAGAATTTTTGCATAGCCATTATACACACACCGGACCGGATCAGATCGAGAAGCAACAGCGCTCTTCTTCCGCGCTCTTCTCATTTTTTCCCTTCCCCTGGGAAGCTTGCTTGACCGTGAGTGCGCGTGTGCTACGATGCGGTGCCGCGCCGTGCGGGGGGGTCCCTTAGCAAGTTCTTTCTAAACGCGCAATCTTGCATCGCGGCGCATATTTAAACAAGATTAGGAACGCTCACAGCCAGCTTCTAATTAAGATGTTCCGAGGTGGACTTGCAAATGCATAACCTCTCTCCCCGCAGAACAAAGCAAAAGATCCGGGGAACAACTCTGAAGAGTCGAAGAAAATTATACTCCCCCTCCCCCACAGTTTTTTCTCAAATCTGCCGCATACACTATAAGGCACCTCCCACCAACCGCCTCCCACACGCTTATTTCCATGTTCCTTTCTTCTCTCATCGTCTCCCTTTCTCTCCCTATACGGTCTTTGTGCGCGGTCATCGGCTCTCGCGCTCCGAGTTCCTTCCTATCTCGCCCTCCGCCAATCACCATTTGCCGCAAGGCCGGCGAATAGGACAGCGGAACACGTTGCTCGGTGGCCTGCTCCGCTTCTCTACGCTCCCGTACGCGCATGTTCGTCGTCAGGGTGGAAATTTAATTAGGAGAGTTTGCCTAAGAAAAAAAATAAAGGAGTTAGAAAGAAACAGAAGAAAAAAAAGCAAGTTACCCATTCCTTCTCAATCGCAGCCCTGCGTTCTCTGCTCGCGATAATTCGCATGCGGACCATTCTACACTTTAATTCAATGGCCCCCATTCGCGGCGTGTTAGGCGATATGCTTTTCGGCACTGGCTCAAGATTATCATCTTACGCGTATGTAAAGCGAACGACGTCGGCTGCTTCTGTGCATTCGGTTGGGATTTAAGCGAGAGGAAACCACTAAGGAGTCACGCGCGCCTTACGAAACGCTACAATTCGTGCAAGCTGGACCGGGCACGCACACGCGCGCGCGAACAGGGAGAGCTCAGTCGCGATTGCGGACGCGTAAGCCAGTAGGTTTACGCAAACGAGTCCCGTGCAACGAGAAATGGCCGGGTCTTTCTTTCGCGCAGCGCAAAGTTTAGGACGCCACTCGATTGAAATGCACGCGCGGTTGGTCTCAAGGCCCAAAAAAAGGTAACGCAAGAGAGGTTGCCTCAATTAACGAGAGCACGCACGCTCCGAAATGGCCCTCCTCTGTGGCTAGCAAAACAACCGGAGAGCGAGTGAGCGGCACAGAAAATGATCAGTGGGGCGCAGTCGACTTGTAGCATACCTTCTCCGGGGCCTTTCACCATCCCAAACTTAGCGTGTGCACGCGCGTATTTCCGAGAAGGTCGAGTCGACCGTTTTTCTCAAGCTGCCCGGAAGAGTGCATCAGCTGAAGCAGTTTAGCGTATAATTACCGGAACCGCGAGCGCTGATTAAACGGGCAAGAGAACGGCGAGGAACAGCTTGTTTCACCATCCGGCACATTCTTTCGCATAGGCGGAACATTTTGGGCATGGTCTGTGCTCTGTTGAGATTGCACCTTCGCGTGAGCGTACCACCATCGGTCGAACAATCACGGAAATGCTTCCTGCAGTTTGCAAAGCAGCTCTTCTTTCCCCAATTGTTACCAAAGGAAGCGTTTCTCGACCAATCAAGCTTATGAAAGTTGGTATTCTATTTCATTGCTTTCGTGCATCGTTCTCCATTTTAGAGCGCAGCTGTACGGCGCCCGTTCCTGCGGCGAGCGTCGGCGTCCCTCGTAACCGAGCGAATGAGCACAGCGAACTATGAAAGAACTAACGCGGAGCGCAGATGAAAGACGGCGATCGCGAAGATAGCGCAAGGAGGAGGGTACGGCGAAAGCGTCAGAAGAAAAGCGTAGTGCAAGACGGGCTATGCGCCGGCTTCTGTGAATAGCGCTCACGCGTCACCCACGCCCTGCCGCTCGCGATCTCCCAATTAGGGAGGCAGTCGCGCCACACTTCGCTCCGTTTGCAACGTGCCGCGCGAGACAGATTGTCAGCGCCAGCCAATATGTCATGAAATGAAAACACGTATAAGCTGCGCTAAATGTTTCCATTAGAGAGTATCCTTATCATTGGCTTCAGTTATAGCTTTTGATACTTCAGTCCGAGATGACCGAGGCAAGTATTTTCTTGGTTTAAGCATGCTGAAACTTTTCTTTACGCGTTGCAGATTCCACTGCAATTTTTTAAGTAGAGCTTTTGGAGATTATTATCATGCTACGCAGGCTCTTTTGAAATTCCGTGACTAATGTTATTATACTAGAATCGCTTTCAATTTGTTGTAATCTTACAGCCTAATGAAATTCCTCAGCCTTTAATTAGGGCATTCCCCTCATTAGTTGCCTCACATTTAGGCCCTACTAGGCCGGTATGCGTACCGAGCCATTGTGGGTGATACATGAAACGCTGATTAGTTAGCGCAAACTACTCTCAATAGACCTGCCATCATTATTTGCCAATGTTGGCTTATGACGTCGCGATTTGGTACAAGGACACTTTCTGCACATCTAAGTGATTTCATCAAATCATTAGTATCACCTTTGCCTGACCTTTAGCATCTTCGTTTTTCTGGAGGAATAACGGGTGTCCATCGGGACACTTAAAGGTTCCGTTTATGAGGTTACCGTTGTCGTAATCTGCAATAAATTTATATTTTCACACATTTGACGCTTACTCCTTTGTGCCATTTCTGTAAGGGAATTTAATTTGTTTAATTTGCTAGTCACTACTCCTACATTCCCCGTCAGTTTCTCGTTCACAAAAAAAGCGTCTTGAAGCTCCCCTACGTAAACTTGATTTTAATTTAAGTGTTATGGCCTTACTCTACTGTGGGGGTCCTATGTAACATGTTTTAGACGATGTATTTGAATATGTGTACAATTAGCTCCAAGCTATAAAACATTTACTATGTTAATTTCGTCTTGAATTACTGTCACTATTATCAGAGTCCTTTAACACACCGCTTACTGGTCACAAAACTTCACGCAAAGTTCACTACAGGGACAGAAGCTGCCGCTAGAGGTGCCACTGCATATAAGGAGGCAAAAGAAGCAAAAATTAAAGGTGAAAGTGAACGTTGTGAATACGTGAGAAAAAGAAGGCTGTACCTCGAATATTTTTGAGCCACATTAATTTATTAGACAGGAAATCTGGGATAATACAACATATCCTAGACGAAGATGGAAACAAACTGGAAGGGGACGTAGCATTAAATTTCATACGAAAAATAACAGCCGAATCATTTCAAGGCAATGAAAAGGTGTTTTAGAGAAAAGCAAAAAAATAAATAAAGCGCGAACGAGAACCCGATGGTAAAGGAGTTGGTGCTGAGAAATTTCAACTGGAAGAAAGTCGAAGAGAAAATTCCTAAGCACACAGCCACGGGGTTAGACGAGGTTCCCGTTAGGCTGATTAATGAACTAGCACCAAAAAGTAAGGAAGCTTTGTTGAAAGTAGAAAAAAAGCTTACAAGATAGGCGAATACAAGACAGCTGGCGCCAAAGTAGGATGAATTTAATCTATACAGGTGAGGGAGAAAAATATGGAATTCACTCATGGAACGTTGACCATTACATCGGTAATAAACAGGTTAGTAATGCAGGCGAATAAATTAAAACTACAAGCATGGGTAAAACATATTGGCACATTAGGAGAACTGCAGAATGGCTTCAGAATCGGTAGGTGTATGGATGATAACTTATTGTTCTTACTCAGTGAATTTAAATATCCAGAGAAGAAAGGAGACTGTTACATGAGGCTTTTTTTAGACATTACCGGAGCGTATGACAACGTGGACCACAGCATTTTATGGAATATTCTGGAAGAGGAAGGCTTAGGAAACGACTGTATACAGCTTTTGAGGGAGAGTTACCTAGAAGATGCCGGTTGCATTGAATGGGATGTGAGGAGGAGCGAGGAGAAAGATGATATCACCAAGGGACTGAGACAGGGGTGCTCTTTATTCCCGCTACTGCTTATGATGTACTATCGACCAAAAAAGCTTACGGACCAAGGAATCTGACGAAAAGCTGAATATCTCCGCAGTCTCGAAACGCAACCTGGTATTCCCAGTTCCAGCGTCTACTGGTATATGCGAACATCATTGTGATGTACGGTTTTACTGGCTACTTTTAAAGGCTGCTCGGATATTTAGCGTTTTCTGAGATCCCGTGGTCCGTAAACCTTTTTGGTCGATAGTATATTGTAAGGATGGAAAGGGCCCTAGAAGAAATCAATATCGGGTTTAATATGTCATACATACAGGTGGGCACAATAGTACAGCAGCAGCTGCCCGGTTTGTTTTATGTGGACGACATTGTGGTGCTTGCTTGCTAACAATCAAAGTGACATGCAACGTCTGGCCAATATCTGTGGGCAGGAAGATGAAAATTTAGAATTGAAATTCAGCGTTAAGAAATCACGTTTTCTGGTATTCAATGAAAACAGCCAACAGACAGTGTCAATACAGGGTCAGGAAATCTCTCTTGCAGAGGAATACAAATACCTGGGTGTAGGATAAACGAATGTAATAGATAAATGGAAGTACCAAAAACAATAATACAAAAGGGGAATAGAAATGCGACCATAGCGAAACACAGAGGGCTATGGGGATACAATAGGTACGAGGCGCTCCGGGGTATGAGGAAGGGTATAAGGTTCCAGGACTTACATTTGGAAATACGATTGTTTGCTTCAAGCGAGAAGTACAATCAGCACTCGATGGCAACCAAAGGTCAGTGGAAGGCCTCGCAATGGGCGCTCACGCGAAGACTACAAATGAAGCTGTAAGGGGTGATATGGGCTGGACAAGTTTTGAAGTGAGGAAGAGGAAAATTGATTTCGAAGGACGACTGAGGAATGTGAAAGAATGAATGGTTTGCGAGAGTGTTCAGGTACTTGTACAGGAAAAACACTGACTCAACGTGGAGGAAAATAACTAGAAAGTTTACCAGTAAGTATGCTACCGGTATAGTAAGCAACACGGCAACAGAGAACGTCGAACGTAAAGTCAGGGAGGCTGAGATTATCTCCTGGGTGGCGGCAATGAAAAAGGAACATGCTATGAGCAACTACCTAAGAGGTAAAAACGAGATCAGGAAAGAAACAGTTCATGACAAGTCAAAGGGAAGCTCTACTTTTCGAAGCGAGAACAGGATGCCTTAGAACGCGTACTTATAAAGCGAGGTATACCAAGGAAGAAGCATATACTTCCAGCGGTAAAGCTAGAGAAACGATGTATAACATGATTTATTAGAATGTGAAGATATCTACGCAGCTGCTGGTTTACACTCCTCTGGCCCCTTTGAAGCCCTTGTGTCCAAGGATAGCAAGGGAAAGTAAACATGTCCGCAGTGGAGATTAGTAAAAGGCGATTAGAGGTTTGGTGGCCGAAAAGTAGGAAGACCACAAACAACGGAAACGTATAACAACGAAGTTACCAGTAGTGGTTTAGCAAGTTTGATGCTTGGAATTATCTTTTTATCTGTCTTTGTTTCTTTAAGGAATGGTAGGACATTAGGCAAAATAAGAACAAGAGCTTGGTGGCACAACCCACAGCTCCGTTGTTGTGAGCGTAGTTTGTGGCGACGGTGTTGTTGGTTTGCTTTGGCGGTTTCCACTGCAAACTTCCTCACATGGTTTCGCGTTCACCTTTTAGGGCTATTTCACATTCCTGTCTTTCCCTCACTTGCGTGGCACAAATATATGAGCCAAGTTTTGCGATAGCATTATAGCTTGCAGAGCACTCGAGTGACGCAGAACGCTCTCTTGCGACGACGTATGGCCAGTGTGAAGGAGTCCTTCTCGTAAAGTGATCTGCTGGGCGGCACGTTAATATTTTTGACGCATTTTACTTTACAAGCTTACTTTCAGGTACTTTACAGCATCACAGCTAAGCTCGGGGTAGCAACCATCGTGCCAGAAGACGCTTCTCAAAGAAGCTGGGCAGCGCTTGCGATGCTCTCATGGCTTAGCTCTGCGTCCCTGTAGATTTATACCTAAAAGTACCTGGTTATTTGCAACAATTTTGCTGCACTGAGCACAGCGTGGGCGGCAAAGACACCTCTATCCGGGTTTTACAAAGACGAGCATCAGCGTGTCACTAGTCTTGTTAATAATTATTAATACAACCCTGATGCACGGCCCAGAATAATATTTACCTTAATACTAGTGAACGCGCTAAAGGCGAAAAAAAGTTATCAAAGGCTGGGCAGCTAAATGTAATAATTGCTGCGGAACTTCTTCGTCACAGTATACGATGCGCCCGAGGGAATGCTAGTGTAGTTTCGCCATTAAGATCTTTAGCTACACATATAAATTGACAAAAATTGCGCACTGAGAGCATTGTGCGGTTGATTGGCGAGGAAGGTGGAATAATTTAGTTACATGTAACGTATTTAATTGTTTACTTTGCCTTTTTAAATGACCTTATAACCGTGAGTGCAACTCACCGCAGGCATTAAATATTTTATTTCCGACATAAAGAGAAGTTTCATACTATATGTCATAAATACAAATGCATTAATTGCATATGATTACATTCTCCTCAAGAGAGAAATCAGCTACTTGAAATACAGAGAAACATTTAGAATGTATGTAACTCGTGAAATGGCGTCGCCCGTTAGCTTTGCTCTTTGGTGTTGCTGTGTCACAGCAGTGCTATGTATGGCACACTCATCACCAGGAATAATGTCTTCCGGATGTAAATGCTTCTCGCACGCGCGAGCGTTTGGAGACTCTAAAAAGGAGCTGTCGCTTTCTTGCCGCGGTATCGGCCGTTTCCCCTTCTCGCGCCATTCATCGGCAGTGGGCAAAGCGAACAACGGCACCAATTCGTCCGTACCTCGGTAGCCGGAACGACAGTGCGGCACAAAACCCGTGTTCGGCTTCGCTCGTCGAGCTCATGAGAACCATTCGAGCTTCTCCGCGCACAGTAAAAGGCATGAAGTGCCACGTAAAGCCTTGACGAACACAGCACACCAACATACCGCCCAACTGTCTCGCCGCTTACTGAGTAACCCCTTACGACTGTTTCTATTTCCAGTTTTGCATTTCTCTGCCTCGTCGTTTCATCCGTCATCATCATCATGCTGAGGAACCGCCACACTGGCTACGAACGCAAACACCAGCGCCAGATTTCCGTCTTGTTTCCTTAGTGTGGATCTCTGTGAATAATAGCAGACGGCAGGATATGTAAGAAACGTAAGAGGTGTTTCATAGGTGAACTTGTCTGTGGCGCGAAATGCATTTTGTGAAAAGGGACAGAAGAGAAGAGACAGTGAAGCGCCAAACTACCAACTGTTTAATGACAGCGTCAGAGCATACAGAAACAAAGTTAACTTCCGCGCGTGCGCAGAGAGCCAAGGTATGACATGGAACTACATGGTCATGATAACATTTTATCAAGAAAGCACCTTTCTGCAGAATACAATGTGATGGATGTGTCACATCCATCACATTGTATTCTGCAGAAAGGTGCTTTCTTGATAAAATGTTATCATGACCATGTAGTTCCATGTCATACCTTGGCTCTCTGCGCACGCGCGGAAGTTAACTTTGTTTCTGTATGCTCTGACGCTGTCATTAAACAGTTGGTAGTTTGGCGCTTCACTGTCTCTTCTCTTCTGTCCCTTTTCACAAAATGCATTTCGCGCCACAGACAAGTTCACCTAGGAAATATCAGCACCAACTTGCCCAAGAAGAAGTTCTTTTGGTAAGAGGTGTTTTATGAATACGGGCCCAGGAAACATTCCGCACGGCTCATAGTGGCCAAACTTATAAATCAGTAACTCGCTCTTTCTACTCATTGCAACCCCATCGCTAACGATTGAAAGTAGCGCAAAAAACAAAGTGTAGACGAAGAATGAGGAAAGAAACAGATGAGTATAGCCAATAAGACATGCGAAATACACCAGAAAGTCGTGTCTTACGCTTTGCGTGCTCATAGTCTTGCGCTGTTTTCAGCCGAGAGTGCTTTCCTATACGACTGTCGCCAGTGCAAATCACTTTTTTGTGCTTTTGTTTTGCTTGCTCTGCGAAAAGCAGTAGCTTGCGCCAATAATAGTGCCCACCTCTCCTCCCACTTCAGATTTTTTTTAAAGATGACGCGTGAAATACACGAGGAAGCCGTGCTTTTCGCTTTGTGTGCTCATATTCTTGTACTGTTTTCCGCCGTGCTTTCAGATCAATTCACCTAACTTGCCTTTATGTTGCAGCAGGTCGTTATAGTAAAGCATATCGGCAGTACTTCACAAACCAGGCTGCTTTAACCACTGCCGCAGTGAATCAATTCAGACCCGGAAGAATCACTGAAGTCTGCCGATTTTTTGTGCGTAATATGGCATGAAAGATTCTTAAGTAAACTGCAGTTATCGCTAACTAGGATAATCTCAAATATGCCCGTTACTAACTACTTTGGAATGGTTAGTATGCAATCGGTTGCTATACACCTTTAGCACGGGCGAGCCAGATCAATTAGACAGCGTGCACGTTTATTTTATTTACTTTCCAAATTCGTAGTCAAACATCATGGAAGCAGTACTGCCTCGTCTTTTGGCATGTTTTAAGTTTTCTAAAAAATCAACTAAAGAAAGTTGATTTCATAATTACGTCGCGGAATATGTGATGGCTTTCTCTGAATTATCGCTACCCCTTATTCACATTACCCACTAGCGCTCTCGCCTCTCCACTTTGCCTGGAGAAGCCCCTTTACATTTATTCTGGTGTGTCTGACGAAAAAAGAATAATAAAAAGAAACATTGTGCATTGCCTCCCGTTAGGGGGTCCTGACAGTAGCTCCTCAGGAACAAATAAAGTTCGTTGTCTGTGTGTCTGTTGCGCATTGCCGTTTTCCCACCGTCTGCACTTTCCCTTCTCCGGTTTCTCGTTTCCAAGCCGTACAGTCACACTGATGCTGACGGTTGGCAGCTTGAAACTAACATGCATTGTATGCTTGTGTGTTTCCAGACAGACAACGCGAAATGTCTCTCATACAAAGTTCCACCTAGACCGACACAGCAGTCTCAGGAAAGTACTTCTTGTTCCTTTCTTATTTTTCACTTATTCAAGCAAAACCTCGTGCGTTACGTTTCGCGGTGTGGCGAGACAGCCAAAGAAACCTCTGCTCTTTCTGACTTTCCCGGCTGTTCGCGTGGCGCGCTCCACGCGCGCGGCTTTTTGCTGCCACACTTGTCGCCTGCTGAGCTTGCTCCCGCCTTCAGCGTCCTCGCTTAATCTGAGTCCCGACAGCACAGACGTCACGCTCTCGCAACGCCACAGATTTACGGCTCCGCTGCTGACGGAGCAAATTGCGTTACCTAAGCTTGTCTCGAGGAAGAGCCCGAACACCTGATTAGCGGTCACAAGGGAAGAAAGCGCGGAGCGCGCGCGAACGCGCTCCCGTCCTGCTCTCTTCTTTCTCCGTCGTCGCCAATCTTTGTCCGCTCGGTGGTGCCTACAGCCCTCACCCAGCACCCTCCTTTGAAGCTGGGGTAAGACGAGTCCTCCACCCCCCCCCCCCCCCCCCCCTTCCGCAAGATTTCCATTCGGGCCCTTCGCCGCGTCGATTCATCCAGGGTCCAAGCGCCTCGTCGTGCGCGTGTGCGTGCGTGGGAGCGCCGGTGCGTGTGCTCTGAACAGGGCGGCCGCTCTCTCACAAAGACGTCCCTAATGAAGCGGTGGCACCCGGAGCCAACCGTCGTGTTTTGCTGCTGCTTCGGCTGCCATCGCCGCCGCTGTGTCGAGTACCTTGTCTCTGCCGGGACATGGGCAAATGATGAGAACAAACGCTGCAGTCATCTCCCGACGGCATTCCTAAAAGGCTTCGTTAGCACGGAATTCTGATCAATTGAAGGTGACTGCCCTCGTTTCCGCGGACACACATTGGTGCTGGACGTACATGAAAGGTTGCATGTGCTGTTGCTAGTAGCACGGTGGTTTTGCCCCGCTATTAGATAAAAGCGGATGCCTTCTCTTCGGGCCACGTTATTGCCCGCTCTATAACGTTTCGAATGACAATGCCGGTGGACATTACTAAACCTCAAGGGAAACTTATAGGCAAAGTGACAAGTTCTGCTTTGGATAAGTTAATTCACAATTAATAAAATTATTTTGGTGCACCCACATCCCGAAGCAGGAACAGGGATATATAAAGCAACAGTATTTGTTCATTCATGCTTGCAATTTCTAGCTCAACATCACTTGCAGTTGCAGTACGCATTAGCAGCAGCATCTCTAAACTACTCTTAATCACGTAGTGTATCCGCATGGCACTGAGGTCAGGCCGGTCAGAGTTTGTATGCTGAACGACCACCTGATATGACGGTACCTCATTCCATATGAGTTCTTAGCCCTAAAATAAAGGCGAGATCGCGTGCCCCTGCCGGGTGAAGGGGCGGGTGGGGTATGGGTTTTGAGCTATCAGACCTGTAACTTTCTTTCTGCTTTAAACGGCCTGAATAGTGGCCTCACAAATGCTTGCAAATGGTCTCAGCGGCAACATAAATGCTTACGGAAGCCATCGCACGGCCACTCTTGAGGCAGTTTTGAATGCTCCTGCTTTCCTATTACCAAAATTTATTACTTTTCTCATCTACAACTTGCTGCATTCTCTGCAAAGACGACTCCTCTTCAGGAGTCGAGATGGACGTAATAATAGCATGGTAATGAATTGGTATAGCGGGTTCATAGCAGGTTGGTAAGACGCCAAATTGTGCAGAGGCCACCGTGAGATAAATTCAAGCCATAGAACAAATAGTCGAAATATGTGGCATGGCTTTTCCAAAAAACAGCCAAGAACAAGGCTATGAAGAGAGAGAGAGAGAGAGGAGTCTAGGTAAAGCAAATGAGTCTAATCAGATGGGAATACTTCATTTTCTACCTTCAAGTGGGCATGGAAAAAAAGGGAATACAAAAGGTAAAAAAAAGAGGGAAAATGCACCATCTGGGCTTAACACAACACAGGTGGGGAATGGAGAAAGAATGACGCTTATGTGCTGTAGTCACTCGCATAGGTCAGCTGTTCAAAGAAAGTGCACCCTGTTCTGCTCGGAGCTGCTTTTGTGATGCCTATCGTTTGCACACAAAATTATGATAGCTTGTCAAGCATTCATCGACTCGAGCACTCAGTGTATCTAGTACGTGCACTGCACTTTCAGCCGAATTAGGGTGCTGGTAGCTTAATAGCAGACGAATAATATATGCTAATGACGGCAGTACGGATGTGACTTATCGATCTGCAACTGGCACAAGACCAGAAGGATCACTGCGCATAGGAACAGGGGCAGCATGATAAGACTCATTTATTTATTTATTATTTATTAGTTACCTGCATCGCCCCGTAGGGCATTACAGCAGCGAGGTTACAGACTTAACTAAATACATGAACAAATAATTACAATGCGTGGAAGAAAGCATCATTTTCTGTGATGTATACAATGCGCGATGGCAAACTGTTCCAATCTCGAACAGTTCTAACAAAAAAAGAATAACGGAAAACGTCACCCCTACAAGAAAATTCCCTGACCTTCAAACAGTGGTCCAGTCGCTTAGATATGTAGTGTGGTGCCTGGATATATTGTTCGCGGTTTATGCCTGTTTTAGAATAATAAATATCGTGGAAAAATTTTAATCTGATATGCCTTCTACGATCCTTCAGCTCTTGCCATTTAAGTTTATGTTTGCTTTCTGTCATGCTAAGCTGCCGACTATAGTTACCAAGAACAAATCTAACTGCCCTATTCTGGATTTTTTCTAATTTATTTATAAGCTCAGATGTGTGTGGGTCCCAACAAACACATCCATATTCAAGTATTGAACGTACATGACTGAAATACAGCTGCGTTTTTAAGTTACTCGGTAAATGACTAAAATTGCGCCGCAAGAATTCCAAAACTGATGCTGCCTTATTTACAATATAGTGAACATGCTTGTTCCGTCGTAAGTCAGAAGTAAAAAAAGACGCCTAGATATTTAAATTCCTTGCTTATGTTTAGAGTAAAATCATTATTTCTATACCTATACGGATGATTAGCTTGTTTTCTTGTAAAGGTGACCTGAACAGTTTTATTTATATTTAATGACATATCCCAAATGGGATCTACGACTTTGTAAACAACACAATCATCGGCAAACATCCTGAATGAAGACTGCATACCAATTGAAATATCATTAATTACAACAAAAACAATAGTGGCCCCAACACTGAGCCTTGGGGAACTCCCGACGTAACTGATGCATATTGTGAAGATATACCGTTCAGAACAACAGCCTGTTTCCGCAATGACAAATATTCAGCAATCCACGTCTTACTACGGTTACTTGACCATCCAAGTTACAAGCTTTTAATTTTGAGATTAGGAGACTGTGTGCGACTACATCAAATGCTTTACGGAAATCTAAGAAAACCCAGTCCACAACTTGTTGCTTATCAATTGCCGAGGCTAAATCGTGTATAAACTCTACCAATCGTGTATTGCAAGATAAACCACGCCTGAAACCATGTTGGCTGGGGCTTAGGAGATTATGTTTAGTTAAATGGGCCATAACGCAACTGTATATTACGTGCTCCATAATTTTGCAGGTAATACTAGTTAAGGAAACGGGCCTATAGTTCTGAACGGAGTTCCGCGCACCACTCTTATGTATGGGCACGACTCGCGCTAATTCCCAATCATCAGGCATGTCTATTTCACTGAGGGACTTCTGGAACAATCGGGTGAAATAAAAGCATAACGCGTCCGCACAATTCCTTATGATAACGGCAGGAATGTCGTCAGGGTCGCATGCCTTAGCCTGGTTCACATCTTTTAATAATTTACGGATGCCATCGACACAAAAGGTCGATGGCAGCCAATGCATACGATAGTGCAGAGAGAGGGATATATCTAGAGAAGTTGCTCAGAGAAAACAGGCACTATTTCTACTTCCTTGCGGGAGCACAGCACTGCAGTGCCTATAATGGAGAGAAGAATGGGAGAGATGGCGAGATAATGGAATGATTGGCTGTTGGCAGCATCGTTCCGCGGGCAGTACATAGTGTAGGGTTCGGGAGTCGAGGTCTCGTAGTCTGGCGTCAACTGAGGGTCGCTCTCCAGCCTGCGCCACCGGTGCGTCTCCTAACTGGTAGCTGAACTACGCTACCGGGCCGTCACACGAAGGCTGAGCGGGCCTTCATGGGCCATCATACGCCGTCATACGAGCAGACTTGGCGAGGGTTGCTTCACTCGTGAAGACTACGAGGTCGAGATGTAGGGTAAACGTAACAGGGGGTATATTTACATAGGAAATGTATACTTATTTACCTAACAAGGGGATACTCGTACTGGCCGGACTACGGAGCGCAGTACATCAAATCATGTCATCAAAGCATGTCACCTCTGAGCAGACTACTTCATTCTGGGAGAGCACTAGCTACATCTTTCTGCAGATGGTAGAACACTCTAGCTACACGTCAGAGCAGATGGGAGATCAGCCGAAAAGGTCCGCTTAAATGCGCCTTGTCCTCCCTAGATCCCTAGGCCAGGGAAACCTGCGGTCACACCTTCCTCCAACCGGAGGGCCCAAAGTCGCCGAAGGCTCCGCCTTGAGGACGAGGGTGCGCATAAACACTCCGGTGCCGGAGTGTTTATGAGCAGGCCGGAGCAGGCCGGGGAGGTTTCTCTGCTATTGTTTAACTTTCGCACAGCAGTCCAGTAGCAATCAACTGTGAGGCGCCATAGGAGAGATCGATCTCTTCTTGTGAGTCCTCACTGAGAGAGCAAAGTTGCCACCGACGACCCGAGTGTCAGGGTAGGATGCGGTGAGCAGCCATCGCAAGGTGTGCCTGGTGAAGTCGAACGCCACCATGGCGGTGCTATTGGGTGCCGATTGGTATGTTTCTTTTGCCAACTCGTCAGCTTACCCCTTCACCGGAATACCTACCTGGTAAGGGATCCAGTGAAGAGAGAGGGGCTGCTGGGGTTAGTAATAAGATAGAAAGATTGATAGATATTGTGGAAATGCTTTTTATCGCAGCCGTGGTCTGTCTGGAAGGTCGTCGGCGTCGACGACGTCGCCATTAGACAACTTTAATGCTTCACTATGGGTGGAAATTTCCCTGCCCATTTCCTTGAGGATAGCGAGCTCGTCCTTTATTCTAGGAGAGTCCTTAGAAGTGGCGTTAGAGGAACCATGGTAGCTCTAGCACTTGAAGATGGCTGCATGGCAGGTGTCTTCTGTGTGAAGCTCAGCACGGCGAGCACGCACCACTGAGTTTGTACACACGGCATTCACGTGTCCAATCTTGAAACACTTGTGGCACTGAAGTGGTTTCTGAATGAATTGTAATTAATCGGTATGGATAGATGGATATATGTTTATTGCGATAAACGACACCTGCCGCGGAGCAGGTCTCGTTTCAAAACAACTAGCTTTTTGCTTGTGACTGCCAGAAACTTAGATGTTCTGTAGCATCAATAGTAGTTAATGCGGAGCGGGACTGTTGAAATATTTTGTCACTATAAGTTGTAAATAGAACACAAATGCAATACGCCCCATATTTTCAGGGCATATTTCTCGAAAGTGGTGTAAGGCACGAGAGTGTTGACGAATGCGAATGATTTGCCTACTTGATGGCCTCAATTTTGCATCACAACATGCCCCCAGTGTTGTTGCTTACAAGCTTAAGTAAACATTTTTAGTTATTTACGTGCTTCATGAGTAGAATTATTGGCGCACATAATGTCCACGTAGCATAAAACAAGCAGCCCTCCGATAACTGCACATATACCTCTGTATGTAAATGGCAATGATTTCATCCGTGATAAATGTAAATGAACCGTTACTTTGTGAGCTGTTAGCATTGCCTACTCATAAAAAAATCAATAATGTTGAGACGCGTATTATTCCCGCCTATTTTTCCCGTCGTTGAAGACGACTCCACCATAGGAATTACTGAAGTTAGCAGGTTTTTCCACAAATCAAAAACAGACAGCATATAGTTCTGCGACGTTGCAGAATAGCAGCCCCACTTCCAGCAAATGTGCTGTTTTTTTTTTCGAGCAGTTGCATTACGAACTTCATTGACTTGAATTTATCCCACACACTTTAATAAACTGCCCGCATATGACTCGTCTATTTGCACTGTTGCCCGCATATAACGCTTTCGAGCACTCAAAGGCATTTGTTTCTTCTCTTTCCTGTCGTCTTTAGAGCGGTTTCATCATGTTACCGCACCAACTTGCCCAGCTGTTTTCACTTTTGCTTAAGGAATTTTTTGCCATTGCTGTACTTCAACCACGCACTTTTACCTTCGCATGCGGATCAGCCATAACGTTTCGTAATCTAACCAAATTTGATTTCACTGGGTTTTAGTTCCCCTGGGATGGCGGGCTAAATTATCCAGTGTAATTGAACGACACACTTTGAACTTTGCCCCCACACCACCCATAACCTTCCCCATATATCGACGATATATAAACAAGGTGACTCGGTCAGTTCATCGAGGACACCACAGGTATTTCACATAAATGATAATACGCGTAGTGCACCGCCTATAGACGATTTTATATGCGATTCATGGGCGCCATCATCTTGGGCTGTTACGCAAACAATTTCTTAGTTTCATGAGAAGTTAAGTCATGTAACATGGTCATGAAACGCTGAACATATTTATACAACTGTTTTCATGCTTGCGAATCGACTGTAGTACCGTAAACTTCGTTGTTAAAGACAGAAAACAGAAGCGTTATCAGCCCAATTTGGCGGCACCTAAACGCTTCCGTAAAATGGTGTATGACGATCGATGATGATCATTTATTGGCATCCCCTTTGAAACGGGGTGGCGACAAATAGTCAACTAGCGTGCTTGATTTAATCACGTATACTATACATGTTTTTTATCTAGCATGTTTGTATACCTCTCATTATTCTTTTTTTTTAATTTACCTTGTACCGCTACCAATGATTTTAAGAGATCAGGTCGTATCCATCTTTTCCCTGCTTTTTTTCCACCAGTACTCTAATCGTCTCTAATCAACTCTACGGCTGATCTGTTGATGTTTACTTCCACTTTAAACCCAAGCGCTTCTGGGAGTTGCACGTTACCTACGGTTCTCGTTGGGTGGATCCCGTCGCATTCCATCAGGATGTGCTGAGTGGTCTCTGGATCGTTACTGCAGCATGCACATGCCTCATCTAGTTACGAATATTTGCTCCGCTATGTTTTGGTCCTTAGGCAACCGGCTCGAGCCTCAAATAGCAAGGCACTGCCCTTTGTGTTATCGTACAGATTTTCCCTTCTAATTTCTTTCTTCTCATTCTTGTAAATCTTCATTGTCCTTTTTGTTTCCATTCTTTGCATCCAATTCACGGTCTCTATTTCTCTCACTTTCTTTCTGATGACTCCTGGTTGTCTATTTACAGTTTCGATTATCCTGTACTTGGTGCCAACTTCCTTGACCTCTTCCTCCATTCTGTGTCCACGCTTTTCATGTAGAGATACTTGTGCACTTAAGCCGCCCATTTATTTTCATCCATGTTCCTGAGTCTTTCTTCAAAACTAATTTGGCTCTGTGCTTCTCTGACTTCAAAAGAGGCCCAACCCATGTCACCCTGCACTGCCTCATTTGTGGTATTACCGTGGGATCCCAAAGCTCGATAGAGGCACCAATGATGGCCACCTAGCGGGCGCTTTTTAAAGTACGCTCGGGATGCAGTAGCAGACGACAACACTTCGTAGCAAAAATGGTTGAAGTTCGCGGCTGCCATTTCCTACTTTATCGGGTGCCAGACCCCTACTTTAGCGGCGACACAGCTGCAGGAAAGGCGCGGGCTTCTATGAGAGTGGTTGTGTACACATGTAATTACGTGCCAAGTGCGTCCCGCAGACAAGCGCAACGAAGCCCGGTTATATGAAGTGGAGTCCGTGTTAAGTAGCCGACTTCGTTTTGTTGATTAATTCGATGTCTCGATCGTTGTTTTATTAAGGCGAAAGCCTTATATGTCTCATTAGTCAGTCGACCTTGAGAGCAAACGCGTCGGCGACACAAAAGGTACAAAAAGGCTACGAACCCTCGACCTTTGGTGGGAGTCACGACTTTTGGTCGGAGTTGAACCCTCGGCCTTTGGGGGAATCGAACCCTAGACGTTTGGCGGGAGTCGAACCTACCACCTTTGGTGGTAATTAAGGTGAAGTAATTAAGGACTAGGTTTTTATAGAGTTATTTAGGCACTCAAACCCACGACCTTGGGTGGGCACTCAAACCCACGACCTTTGTAACTAAGAGGTTTGACTAAGCGAAATACACTAAGCGAATTAAGGGGTATGACTAAGCGAATTAAGAGGGGTGACTCCGCGAATTAGACTAAGCGAATTAAGGGAGATTTTTACGTCAGCGTCCATCTTTAAAGGGATACGGACACAAAAGTTGGCGGGTGGCTTTTTGCGTCGGAACAAAAGTTGAAGTGTTGAAAATGACGAATACAACAAACGGCTTTGAAAAAAGAACAAGAAACATCTTTTTTTCGAGATTTTCTGTTGCACCTTGCCTCCAAGCGGTTGCCGACAGAAGCTGAAATTTGACGTCATAACACCCACCCGCGGCCAAGGTCGGCCACAGCTATCGCAGTGTTTCCAGGGGTGTCGGTCCCTTGCAGCGTTTGTTTAACCCCTTTCGGCGATCTTCGCACGTGGTCCGTCTGAAACACTATCCCCGTCGGCGCTCCGCGCAGGTCTTACATGAGGCTTCGCGCGGTCGTCGCCCGGTATTGACACGCTCGTCGCAGCGGAAGGAAATGCCCAGACATTGCTGTTATAACAGCATCGTCGGTCGTGACACACCGTCGCACACGTTTCCCAGAGACGAGAAGATGCGTAAACTTTGGATACCTGCCTATTAGAGAGCTTTAGCTCGTCCGGTTCTCGGGTAAACGCGGGCGTTGGGGCGTTCGGGCGGAACCGTAAACGTGAGTGGCCTGTATGGTGCTGTGGTGCAGAGCTCAAACAGACAAAAACAGCTAATATTGCAGTAACCAAGTGTATTCTACTTCGCTGCTGGTGTAAATCTTCGGCAGCAACACGATTACGCCACTGCCGAAAATTTACACCAGGAAATGACCAATAATTCTTGCATAAGTGTCTGGTGCAGAGTGAAATTTTCGAGTTACGAACCTGACCGGCACTTCCTGACCAGCACTTCCACGGCCGCCTGCTCTTCTTCGTCGCTTGACACGGAAGGCTCGTAACCGTAAGCGGTAATATTTCTTGCCAAGTTGGAATGGTCCTCGTCTTCAGACGTATACTCATCGCTGGTAGACTCACCAGAACTCGAATCCATGCTCGCGATGGCGGCGTCGGCGCGCTTCGAGTGACCGCGGCCGGCCGGCTGGCTATCCGACGAGGGTATCGTGACGTCATGCCTTCCAACTCCCGCGGGTCGGGCGGCGAGGCGCGCGCTACAAAAATGCCAAAAATAAAGCCATCGGCTCAAAAATGAGCTAAGTGACTACTTCTTTTCGGTGTAATCACACACTGAGAATTTATTTTCAGCATTTTCGTAAAATTTTCAGATTTTGTGTCCGTATCCCTTTTTTGTGTGTGTGTGAATACGCGGGCCCAGGATGGGCTGGATTTTTCCCTTACGAACTATTCTAGCCTAAGAGCCTTTTGTCAAAACGGGCCCTGGAACAGAATTCAAAACGTTTCGTTGGTAAGTGTTCTATGCCATTGGCAGGCCACATTTATTAAAAACATGTCCAATGTCACGACTGGCTGGAATCTGCTCCTACGAACAACTTAAGTGTATGAGTTTTTTGTGAATACGGCGCCTTAGGTCCTTCACTGAAAACGTCTTGCTCTTGAACAGTTCGCAAGAGCAGGGGCCGAATTCACAAAGCATTTAGTTCGTAAGTGGTCTTAGCAATTGGCTGGCCGCCTTCACTATTAATATGTCCAGCATCAGGATTGGCTGAAATTTTCTTTTACGAACAATTCGAGCGTAAGAGGTTATTGTGGATTCGGGCCCAGATTCCAGCTAGTTGTGAATCACTGCATAATGTCACGAGCAATGGCGAAGACGTTGCAGTGGGGCTGGGTCAGAGGGCCTCCTGTGGGACTGAAAGCCTGCTGAAACCTGTGCGCTCTGTGCAGTCTTGACTAGACAAGTACTAGCCGTTTACTGTTGAGTAAATACTTCCCGTAACAATATTATTAGAGAAGGCTGTGGGCCAGTGGCAAAAAAATATATTCCCGCAGGAACTCCTCTGGGAGTTGTCTAATTATGCGTAAGCATTCTGGCACTTGTTCATCTCCACGCAGCCCGCTGTCGTTATCAGTGTTACGAAACTTGACCCCACCAGTATAAACGACGGCGCTGCGGCTAAAAGAACTGCTGCGGACGGTGGTGCAAGGTGAATTGATGACTACTGCAGGTGTCAAACTACTGCAGGTGGCAGCGCCAGGTGCGCTGATGACGTTCCTGTCATTATAAGCAGTTATCGCTCTTTAGTGCCTTATCCATCAACGTCAAATCATTATCAACCGTGATCAACGGTACTCCGGCGGTGGCTGCGTATGGCGCGGCCGCGCGGGCTCAATCTTGAAAGCAAACTGCGATAGGGAACGCCGCTTAGTTCGCGTTGAAACGAGGCAGCACGAAGGTCAATTCACTCGCTGCTGCGGGCCCAATCTTGAAAGCGATCGTCTTACGTGAGGGACGGACGTATAGGGACGGACGGACGGACGGGTTTCCTCGTTGGGTTGGTATAGAAATGCTTACGCGTTAAACAAAAAAAAGAAAAAAAAAGCTCTTACGAATTAAAAGCTATGTGGAAAGGGCCCCTGGGCCCGTATTTACAAAAATCTCTTACGCTATAATTTTTCGTAAGAAAAAAGTTCAGCCAATCCTGCAGCTGAATATATTATATAGCGAAGGCAGCTGGTGAGTGGCAATGAGCACTACACGTACGACAAGCTTTGTGAATTCGCCTCGGTCCTCTGCATAGGTGAAAATAAGAAGTGAAGCCTTGTAATAAACAAGGCGATGGATTTCGTGCCGCTGGTGCGAATCAGCGGCACGAGAAGTTGTTATCGCTTTGACGGAGCTATACGTTTATGACCATATAACGGGAAACCAACCGAGAATTTTCGTTTTCTTTCACGAGCCCGTAACATGTGCAACATATGATGAACAACGCAATTTTTTTAAACTCATGAGCACACGTGAGGCGCACGCGTAAGAGACAAGTTCTACGAACCAATCAGGTAAAGTGATAGTCTCAGAAGAGTCCGGTTACTCATTAGGGACGGTGCAAACTGATGCCGAATTTCGCGTGACACTTCAGTCAATAGTTCTAAATTTTCGGCGAACTTTATCATCTCTCCGGACTCACAGCAACCGCATGCAGCGGCGTGGCTGCACCTGTCTTCAACAAAATTACCTCCACCGATCAGATGAAGCGCCAGCTTTATAAGGAAACATGATCACCGCGCCGACGTCGCTTTTATTCAAACCTCTGCGGCCACGGACGGCGTCCATACATGCCGCTGTAATGAGTCTCCTCGTTACCGGAAAACGCTCGATAAAACTTTACCTATAATCAGGAAGAACGATCCCCGCACATATTTTGCCCTGGAGCCAAATAACGAGGAACTAAAACATAAAGGCCTGTCCCCTTCAGAAAGGCTACGATTAATTAACTGTGGTTACCTTCCTTAGCGCTAAAAAAAAGAAAGAAAGATCGTCTCGGAAATATGAAAAGTGAGAGAAGTGTACGGAAAGCATTTTAATGATGGCACTTCAGGGCTCGAAAACAACTGCAAGGAGGATTAACTCGTCGTAAGGCAGGTCACCGTCTTTCTAGATTTAGATAGATGCTTACGTGTCCCGAATCTATAGCGTGAGGCAGCTTCCTCTGGCTTGCACTAGATGTCACTATATTGCGGTTAAAATTGCGATTTAAATAATCAATTTAGGCACTTTGAGAGGCCGGAAACGACCCTAGCTTACCTAGTTCTTTTTTGCTTGTCGGATTCGTGGGCTATCCGAATAAGCGTATGAACTGCTGTCAGTCCTGGCTCTTCAGAATACTCGAAGCTCAGGAATTACAGCATCTACACTGTTTCAAACTTCCTCCAAAACGTATACAAGGTGCTGTTTTTCGAAATTAAATTTCAACAATGCAACATATTACCGTGAAAGCGCTGAATCGCAGTCGATCATGGTGGAAAGAAAAAGAAAAAAATGGAAATTACTCGAAGAATATGTTGTCCGTTTGTCCGATTACTATACTGCATTATCTCTGGGGATGCTCGGATTGTACCATTACAGCCACGTCATTTTTTCACGGGCAGCTTTAATTTCACACTTCCGTGCCCCATTATTCTGCAAGAATGAATATAAAAATTGACGAGCTGACAAGCCTCGAATGTGCAATACAAGGACATGTTCTAGGCTAATTAATTAAGAGAATTAATTAGCAAGCTTCTTGAGCTGCTGCTTGATCGTTATAAATGGCGCAGCAACGTGTGTGCGTGCCTTTCTTATAGTTTTGCTGCAACTATAGTGCACATAAACAACATCTCTAGGCAACACTTGACTTCAGCCAACCAAGAGAGCAGGCGGGCTTCAGAAAGGGATATTCTACGATGGATCATACTCATGTCATCAATCAGGTAATAGAGAAATCTGCAGAGTAAAATCAACCTCTCTACATGGCTTTCATAGATTACGAAAAGGCATTTGATTCAGTAGAGATACCAGCAGTCATAGAGGCATTGCGTAATCAAGGAGTACAGGAAGCATACGTGAATATCTTGGCCAATATTTACAAGGATTGCCCAGTAACCTTGGTTCTCCGCCAAAAAAGTTGAAAGATACCTCTCGAGAAAGGGGTCAGGCAAGGAGATACAATCTCTCCAATGCTATTTACTGCATGCTTAGAAGAAGTATTGAAGCTCTTGGACTGGGAAGGCTTAGGAGTGAGGATCAACGGCGAATATCTCAATAAACTTCGGTTTGCAGATGACATTGTCCTTTTCAGCAACAATGTGTACGAATTACAGCAAATGATTGAGAACCTTAACCGAGAACGTGTAAGAGTGGGGTTGAAGATTAATATGCACAAAACAAAGATAATGTTCAATAGCCTGGCAAGGGAACAAGAATTCAGGATCGCCGGTAAACCTCTAGAGTCTGTAAATGAGTAGTATATCTAGGTCGATTACTCACAGGGGACCCTGATCATGAGAAAGAAATTTACAGAAGAATAAAATTGGGTTGGAGTTCATACGGCAGGCATTGCCAAATCTTGACTGGGAGCTTACCACTGTCGTTGAAAAGTAAAGTGTTAAATCATTGCATTCTACCGGTGCTAATATATGGGGAAGAAACTTGGAGGTTAACAAAGAAGCTCTAGAACAAGTTCAGGACCGCAAAAAGAGCGATGGAACGAAAAATGTTAGGCCTAACGTTAAGAGACAGGAGGAGAGCGCTGTGGATCAGAGAACAATAGAGGATAACCGATATTCTAGTTGACATTAGGCGGATATATGTATATATATATATATATATATATATATATATATATATGTATTTATCAGGTACATCACGTCGACCAGTGGTTTCAGGGGTACATGCCCAGTAGCACCTATCGGCCCACTTTTATAGGCTGCTGAATCTAAGGGATCGGCCTTCGAAAGAGAGTAGGTATATCATATATGTAAATTGAACTTGTCTGACGCCAGGATTCGAACAGAAGACCAACTATTAGGCCACGGGCGCATGCCTTATTAGGGACGCTAATGTAGCCGGAGCTCGTCGATCCCTTCCTCGTAGCTTTTTTGCTCTTAGCACGCGGAAATGGACTAAGCACGTCCGGCGTGCAAGCGAGCGCGTTAAGATGCTTGGTGAATTTTAACGCAATGTCAATTATTAGAATACATCAAACAATTTTTAGCCGTCGTCAGTAATTACGCATAAAAATGATGATTTCTCTAGTTTTAATACGTTTTCTAAAGAACATTACTTACATATAACTACGATTTGCCTTCGCGTCAAAATTTTAACGCCAGGTAGTGCAATCTGTCTAGGCGTGATCGCGTTCCAATCTAACAGACTGGTGCTCAGAAGAGGTTGTATTCAAAGACATCTTTGCTTGCTGGAACGAGTTGTAACACAACTATGTAGAGCCTGCCAGCTTGCGGCATCGTTTTCTCACAAGTGGTAGCCTTGGTAGGATGACTAGAATAGTACCTTCCAGTGCGAGGTTTCTACAGCGAAGCACCGCGTCCCTCACATGCCGCAAACATGCTCCCTCGGGTTGTCAGAACGACGGCCGAGGAGCTCCAGCGAAAAGCTAATCGCACTGAAGCAAGGCAGGCCCGGTTGCGCGCCAATATCACTCCGTTGGTCCAGATGCAGCAACAATGTTCCGCTACCTGTGTGGCGCACGCTGCAGAACAACGCCGAATGAGCCCGGACGTGGCTCTCTGGGAAGAGAAGGCAGAGTCTAAGCAACAACGTCGATGAAACCCTGCAGCTCTAAAGCACGAAGCTGACATCGTGCCCATCGTGAGCATGCCGCAGTACGGGAACGCGAGGTCGACACAAGGCGAGAACGCCGATAAGACCCTGTAGTTCTAACCAATGCTGCTGGCGGTCATTGAGTTCTCTCTCTTCATGCGTCTTCACATGCCACACCATGCTTGTTCACTTATGTTTACTGCACAATTCATACTGCCACTACAGCTTCGTGTAATGATCTAAGATGTTGCTATCGCATTCCTTGTATTACCCTTATGGTGCAACTGTGATATCATAAATAAATTAAATAAAATTCTGGGGTTTGATGTGCCAAAACCACGACATGATTATGAAGCACGCCGTAACGGGAGACTTCGTAATAATGTTTACCACTTGGGTTTCCTTAACGTACACCGCAATGCATGGATTTCTTTCCGCGCTCTCGGGCTTAGCAGAAGTCCACCACGGCGGGTAAATAAATAATAAATAAATAAATAAATAAATAAATAAATAAATAAATAAATAAATAAATAAATAAATAAATAAATAAATAAATAAAGAAACTCGTCCAGTGGCCATATTTGAACAGAGCACGTCTTGCATGAAAGCCCGAAACTGTAACAATTACGCCATTGACGCTTCCTTCTACACGCCCCCCCCCCCCCCCCTTCTCAACGGCGAGCATGTAATCCTACGTCGAAATGTGGACGAATCCCAAAATTAGTGGTCTAAATATGTAAGCCGATCCGAAGGATAATGCAGTCTAAAATTATGGGCCGATCCCGAAGATAGTGGAGTCAAAAAATGTTAGAGTCCGACACTCCCCCTATTCCCCTCACTCGGGGGGTGACGCGCTTGAGTGCCATGCGCAGTGAGTCCGCGCCTACCTTGCCACTAAGTCGCTCAGGAAGACTTTGTCTTTCCTCGACTTCCACTGGTGGTTGAATCGTCTTCCAATTTTTTTTATAATAATGCCAACATCAATATCGGCTATCACAGTTTCCTCTCTGATTCACACCGCTCACATCCTGTCGCCTAACGTCATGTCTGACATTTTTCGTTTCATCGCTTTTTGCGCGGTCCTTAACTTGTTCTCGAACGTTGTTAACCACCAAGTTTCTGCCCCATAGCTTAGCACAGGTAAAATGCAATGATTGTACACTTTTCTTTTCAATGACAGTGGTAAGCTCCCAGTCAGGATTTGGTAATGCCTGCAGTATGCAGTCAAACCAATTTTATAGCGCAGCTCTTCTGGGAGGTCTGTCGGCGGCCGCTGCTGTGAATCGCGCCCACGCGTCACCCACGCGCTGGTCCCATGCGCTGGCTCTCGCGATATCCATATTAGAGTGCAGCCCGTTCCTATACAGCGCGCGTCGGCGTCGGTGGTGGCGGCGTTACCGAGCGAAGAAGCACATCGTCAGATGAAAGCGAACGCGGAGCGCAGCGGGGGATGAAAGAAGCGAGGAGGAAAGGGGAGAGGAGGGTGCAGCAGAACCACGATACGGAAAGCGGAGGGCATGGCGAAAGCGTGAGAAGAAAAGCGCAGTGCGGCTACGATGGCTATGAGATGGCGCCAGAGTAGCACGCGTCGTCTGCTAGTTCTGTCGGCTGCGGCTGCTGTGAATCGCGCCCATGCGTAACCCGGGCGCTGGCTCTCGCGTTCTCCAGATTAGCGAGGCAGTCGCGGCACACTTTCATTCGTTTGCAACATGCCGCACGAGACAGATTGTCCGTGCTAGCCAATGAATCGCAAAATGAAAACACGTATACAGTTGCACTCAAACTTTGCATTAGGGACAATCGTAATCGTCGGCAAATTTTTATTATTCGGTATGTTTTCTTCTCATGATCAGGGTCCCCTGTGAGCAATTTTCCCAGACAAACGTACTCCTGCACAGGCTCTAGAGGCTGACTGACGATCATCATGAATTCTTGTTCCTTTGAGGCTATTGAACATTTGTTTCTGCAAAATAATCTTCAACCCTACTCATACACTTTACGGTTAATGTCATCATTAATTTGTTGCAATTCATCCCCAGTGATTCTGAAAAGGACAATGTCATCTGCGAACCGAAGTTTATTGAGATATTCGCTGTTAATCCTCACCCCTAAGCCTTCTCAGTCTAATAGCTTGAATATTTCTTCTAAGCATGCAGTGAATAACATTAGAGAGATTGTGTCTCCGTGACTGACCCCTTTTTTGAAAGGTAATATTTTTTTTACTTTTTTTGTGGAGAAACAAAGTTGCTATGGAATCATTGTAGATATATTTCAAAAGATACCCACGTATGCCTCCTGTACTTGTTGATTACGCAATACCTCCACGGCTTATGGTATCCCGACTGAATCAAATACCATTTCGTAATCTATGAAAGCCATTTAGAGAGGTTGATTGTACTCCGCAGATTTCTCAATTACCTGATTGATGACATGGACTTGGTACATGGTGCAATATCGCTCCCGGAAGCCAGCCTATTCTGTTGGTTGATTGAAGTCAAGTGTTGCCCTGATTCTACTGGAAATTATCCGGCGGAATATTTTATACAATACTGAAAGAAAGCTAATGGGCCTATAATTATTCAATTCTTTAACTTCTTCATTCTTATGGATCAACGTAATGTTGGCATTCCTCCAGCACTGTGGTTCAATTGAAGTCCTGAGGCAAAGGCGCGTGTAAAGGGCCGTAATCTTTTCAGGCGTAATATCTCCTTCATAACTGATTAAACCGACTTATTCCATATTCTCCTCTCGCCTTTCCCCAGGACGTGTCCCTCAAGGCCCTGCTAACTTCATCGCTAGTAATAGAAGAAGCCTCTGTATCCTGTTCATCACTGATTCCTATGAAGGTAGCGTGGCTGCTCTGGGTACTGTACAGGTTAGTGTAGACTTCTTTCGCTACTTTTATTATATCATCGAAACTGCTGATGACATTAGCCTGCTCTTTCATTAGCCTGCATGTTTAACTGCATGCATCTTGCCCTGTCCTATGCCAAGTTTTCTTCTCACTGATTTCATGCTGCGGCCATCCTTTATGCTTGCTTATTTGCGGCGTTATAGTTTCGAATATCACTTACTTCTTGTTTATCGGCTTTGACAGTTCATAGAATTTTCAATTCAATGTTATTCCATTTTTCTTGAGATATACAAAACAATTGAGGAGGCCCAAACAAAAAGTGAAACTCTGTTCACTTGACGGGGATTCGGCCCTCTTTACAAGGCATACAGCATGGCAGTTGATGTGGAACATCATAAAATGAAACACTCATTATGCGTAATTGGGGTAATAAAACATCTTGTGCCCTTTTGTTTTTTATATGTATATAAAAACACTTAACATGCATACACACAAAAGAAAAAAACACGACTCACCACATGTTACATTTCTGAAACAATAAAAACACATTAAATATTCTTCATTACAGTTTGCGAACGAAGGAGGGAAAAAGAAAAACACTATAGAAACATATATAAAATTGAAAGAGAAGAAACCTACATTTTTCCACAGATCTGCACTACTCAACGGATACAAAAAATTTTCTTAGTGTTCTATTATTGGTAGATTCAATGAATATTTAATGTTCTATCAAGTAGTTTAAGAGTTTCGGCAGTCTCTAACAAAGCATCTGCTCACTCATATTTAATCGAGTGTATGGAATAATTCAGTTTTCAGTATTACGGAAAGGGTAAGGGTGAGTTTTTTCTGAAGTTCACCTAATGGTACGTAATGTGCCATCAGAAAATTTAAGGCATTGTTTGTATCTGAGGGCTAAATTGTATGCGTAGAATTTATTCATTTCATCTGTTCACTTGAGTTAGACACTTTCCCGCTTTGTCGTTTCTATGTTAGGTCCTTTGTTACTTGGGAGAGTTTAACTGCTGGTTGCCTTGGTGCCTTATCTCCCCTTCTTATTGCTGCTATTGAAATAAGCCTAGTTACGGTTTCATTCGTTACCGCTATGTTATCTTGATATTCCTGTACTAAAGTTGCGTATTTGTTTGCGAGCACCAGCCTCAATTAGTCTGCCTTTACCCTTACTTCGTCTAGGTTGGCCTGTTTCTTCTTGACTAATTTTGCTCTAGCTCTCTTCAAATTGAAAGCAATCCTAGACCCCAATAACCCATAATAACTGCCATTTACCCTACCTAACAATTCTACATCCTGCACTATGCTGGGATCAGCAGAGAGTGTGAAATCTATTTTATTTCATAATTTGTACCTCATTCTAAATTAATAGCCAAGCTTGAAACGATTGGCATTAATAGCAAATTAATAGGATGGAACTCCGCTTACCTAACAAATCGTACCCAGTATGTAAGTTTAAATAATGTAGATTATGATTGCCTAAGAGGTTTATCCGGTGTACCCCAAGAGTCTGTTTTAGGGCCAACATTGTTTCTTATATACGTTAACGACATCTGTTCTTATGCAGAACCAGGTGTGACATTGCGACTTTTCGCAGATGACTGTGTCATTTATTCTACAATCTGCAGTACAGATGACCAACTAAAGCTTAATTCTTCTCTACAAAACATTGCCCAATAGTGCACTACGTATGGGATGGAAATAAATGTCTCTAAAACAGCGATCATCAGCCTAACCAAGAAAAAAACGACCTTCATCACTTACGTACAATCTTGAAGGCTTGAATATTACACAAGTTGACAAAGTAAAACACTTGGATGTCACATTCTCGCAAGACTTAAATAGGGATAAACACATTACCGATACATGCGCCAAGGCATTCAAGCAACTAGGGTTTCTGCGCAGAAGATTGAACAGAGCACCTCAAGACGTTAAACTAACTGCCTATAGAACTCTGGTCAGACCTATTCTAGAATACGGAAGCATAGTGTGGGACCCTCATCAAAAGTACCTTCGTGACAATCTTGAAAGATTACAGAATAGGGCTATTAGGTTTATCTATTCAAGGTATTTTTGGCACGACAGTGCAACGGACATTCGCAATCAAGCGCATTTGGCAACTGTTTCTTGCCGGCATCATGTTGCATCTATGAAGTTTTTTATCTCCTCTTTTACGGACACATTAAAATCAGAAAAGACGACTATATTCACCCGTCTGGCCGTCGGTCTAGTAGGACAAACCACGATAAGTGCATCCGGCCATTTAATACGCATTGCAATACGTTTAAGTATTCCTATTTCCCTCGCGCTGTGAACGCTTGGAATGCGCTACCAAGCGAAGCTGTAAATAATCCAAATTTAGATCAGTTTTGTTCACTTGTGGAGCAGCTAATGGACCCTGTATAACTGCTTTTCCTGATGTAAAACTGCAGAAAGTATCTTGTAGTCTTGTATTGTTTTTGTTTGTACATTTGTTTTCTCATGTATAGCATACGATCTATAATGCTAGATTTTTTCTTCTCGTGTACGCGAAGTGTAACCATGTAGGTAATATAATATTGATGCACTTGCTTTTGAAAAGTGTTCTGATTACCTCATGTTTTCCTGTTGTCTTTTTGGGAACTTGCATTTTATTACTTACCTATGATGATGTAAGCCCGCTCCCTGTGTGGCTCTGCAGAATACCTACAGTATTGATAAATAAATAATAATAATAATAAATTTATCCATTGGCCTATAATCGTCATATCCTTATCGGCCACTTACTGTTACTGCGCTTCCTGAAGAAGGTATTCAATATTCGGAATCTATTCATTTCCACGAATTCTACCAACATATCTCTTCAACAATTACTAGAACTAATGCCGTAGTTGCCATTTGATTTTTCCTCGGCCTGCTTTTTTTCGCACTTTTGAATTGAAGTCGCTCTTGAGTACAGTACACTGAGTATGTATATTTCTCATTGATAATTCAACATCTTCATAGAACTGTTCTACTTATTCATCATGCCTGCAGTTTGGAGCGTAGGCTTGCACTACCTTTAACCTGTCTCCTATTTAGCTTTAATACGCCGGCTACCCTGTCATAATTGCTGTAGAATTCATCATTGTTGCCCAATGTGTCCTCGCTTTTTATTATCTGAAAAACCGCTTTAGCAGAGGACGGGGCCATTAATCAGTACTGCGTAAGCCTATCCAGTTCTTATAACCTCACTAAGGCCAATAATATCCCAGACAGTGCGTGATGGTTCTTCAAACAACCCTGCTAACCTAGCTTCACTCGAGAAGGTTGGCGTGTTAAACGTGGCCAGGCTCAGTTTCCAGTGGCGGCCTGTCCGGATCCAGAAATTCTTAGCATCCGCTACCGCGTCGCAGGTCAGACTACATCCTTGGTCAGGTGATCTGCAGCCGATTGAGACTTAGGGCCAAGAGCCATGAGGAAGGTAGTGGCCGAATACTGCACCAGAGAGGCCAATTCCTGTTCCTGTTCGGAGGGAGTGCCTTTGTTGAAGCTTAGTGGGCCTTCCTAATGTGGTTGCACCTGGACTAGTATAATCCCACTGGCTCTCTTCATTTTTCTTTTCTTTTTATTTTTTTGGCGGTGTCAGACGCCACTGCAAGCCTGAAAAATGTAGTGAACTGGAGGATAATTGAAACTTACCACCTTCAGATTAGAAGCCCGGTGTTCTACCTCTGCTCCACGCCACCGCTCTACAGGGTAATACAAAACAATTCAGGCCTGTCAGAGTAAATGAGGAGGCTTGCGCGGCTAGGCCTAGCAGCAGCGGCAAGGAAATGAAAAAGAAAATGCAAAAATACAGTGCAAATATTTTAGTGATCACTACCACATTGTGGTTAAGAACCTTGCACGGTACAAGTTCACTAACACGATGTGGTAATTGTAATAATAATAATTATTGCTTATGCCAGCGTCCTTCTGAAAATTCAGGGCAGCGTGAGCTTACTCGTGAGCCTGCGCTGTGCCCTCAGAGAAAAGCAGCGTGGTCTCGGTGTCGTCGACAATGTCCAGACTACCGAAGGGGGATACCAGACTTGTATACGTTACAGAAAAAAGTAACCGATTACAGGTACAATTACTTAATTCAAAAATGTAATTGCTTGCGGTTACTAATTACTGGCCCACGAAGGTAATTCAGAAATTACTCGAAAGTAACCGATTAATTCTACGTTACTCTACTCCAAACTTTTATTAACACTGCATAGATACAGTAAATAGAACGAGCTGGGTGGCACTTTCAGTGCGTCCTCATGCAGCGCTTCATAGATTGCTTACCTGCACTAGCGTATGCTGTTAAGCATTTCATTCTTTTTTCGGTCTTTGGCTCTATTTTTTGTTGTGAAGACATCAGCAGCGAAACTGAAAACTTGCTCGAAGAGGAAAAAGAGAGGATAAGAAAGGCATGCTCGCCAGTTCACTCGATGCGCGCTGTGGGGTAGTGCTGCGTAGTTACGTGTACTGATTTTGCGCACAAGATTGCGGTTACTTAGCGTATTGGCCCTTTATGAAGCGTAGCGCTTCATTATTGCCGGGACTTAGAGAAGACGCTCCCGATTGGGCCAATAAAAAGCTGTAAATGTCGTCGATATGTCTGCACATATGTCGGCGATATGTCGATAGAGGCGGCCTGACCCTGGCAATAATGTCTTAAGTGTCCTTCGCTATCAAGACATAGCAGAACCAGCTCAATTCGTCGGCCAACATCTGGTGGGGCGTTAAGGTGAGGAAAGAAAAATGTGGTTAAGCGGTTAAGGTTGATCGTGGGCGTGGTTTAATAATGAAAGGAGGAAGGGGGAATGGGTAGAAAAAAATTAATGGGCCTTGCTGTAAAGTTCGCATTGCTCAGCTGCCTAAATTATTAAAGCGACACCTTCTTAAGATATTTCGGCCACTTTGGATGGTTGGACGAGCTCACCCAATAAACATAGGCACACACTCAGTGAGCAGCCAAGTTATCGACTAGCTTGGCCCACTGGGTATGTGCTGTCTGTTGTCTGGCCTAGTGACTGGGTTACCTTACCCGTCCTGCACCACCGACATTTCTCTCTGAGTGGCGTTCCTTGCCTTTTTGAAGCTTAAAATAAGTGATGAAATTATCTGCACAGGCGATTCGTTATCTGTGCTATGTGGCACAGGGCTCGTTTGTCGTTTTTATGGGACAGGTATTTGAGCCAGGATAAGATTACTATTGTGCATAATTCACACACACAACGCAATGCACAGCACACACCGTTCAACTAGATCTCCATGCTTCTCTCGACCAGTTCCACGACAAAAAGCAAGCGCGAATACCGTTGCTGTTGCCGCCAGGGGACATAATGGCGTTCCCCCCTAAACAATCCTAAATGTGCAGGATTCTAGTGTAAAGACCGAAAACAAAAAAACAAAAAAATTCTCGCGACAACAAACAGCCAAGTTACGCGGGGAGATAGGCTTTACAAAATTAACCCGCGTATACGCTGGCACTCGCCAGGACTTAAAAGGATACACGAAACGTCGCAAGAAAGACAAATCCACAAATAGCCGTGGCCACAGCTCTGGAACGATCCTTTCCTTTCTTATTCCCACACGCAATCCTTTCTCAGTTCGCCCGCAGCGCAACTAACTCCTCGAGCCTGCGAATTTTCTTCGTTCTCCACTTGTTTTGCTTCACGCGTGCTTTTTGCTCTTTATCTCTCGTCCACTGGCCTTTTTGCAGTGACTCTGTGCAGGGGCAGGGCGCGCGGCCCAATCCCAGGTCGGCAGTCAAGCCACGAATGTAACGAGATTGAACAAGATGGCTGCTCGTGGCCGGCCGGTGGAACTAGACAAAATAGAGTATCAGAAAACTGGCATTGTCTTCCAGCGGAGAGCTTAGGAAAGAAGCCGACTGTGGTCGTAAACCTGGCTCCATTTTGTTGCGGGCACAGGGCAATCGACAACTCGCAGGAGCAGGTCTCTCGGACCAGAGGCGGCGGTATCACGCAGACACCGTGAGCAGGGGAGAGAGGGAGAGAGGAGGTAAAGGTGCACTGGATTAAGTTGCCGGAGCCCCAGAAGCAAGCGTAAAACAGGCCCGTTTAATTGGCGCGGCCCGGTCGATAGGGTGTCGGTGATATAGAGTCGTGTGAGTTTCAATCAGGGAAGGTGCACTACATGGCCAGCATATTGCTAGAACCTACCTGCACGCACACTGTCGGGCCTAGAAACGACCGGTCACGAACTCGCGCTACGCCTGATCCTGTTTGGTTCGGGGTTAGAGGGCATATGTGTCTGCTTGCTTTCTATACCGCTGCGTCATTTCCCAGTGGGGAATAAAATAAATGCATACTATATCTCACGGTGAGCCTTACTATGTCACAGCCAAAGCACGTACTGAGATTTGCAGTGGGTCCAGCGCAGCGTGTAACACACATGGATCATCATCATCATCATCATCATCATCATTTCCCAGTGGGGAATAAAATAAACGCATACTATCTGTCACGGTGAGCCTTACTATGTCACAGCCAAAGCACGTACTGAGATTTGCAGTGGGTCCAGCGCAGCGTATAACACACATGGATCATCATCATCATCATCATCATCATTTTACTATTAGGGAGTACCTTGAGGATATAATAAAAAGGGTGCGGAATATGCCTACAACAAATAAAGCGAGTGATCACTTGAATGCGAGAAAAAAAGATTGCCAGTTTCGCGCTAAAGCACTGACGCGACAGCAAGGTTTAGCGTTGCGCTCGAACTTCTCGGACGGTGTTCTAAATATATATACGCGGGTTCGACTAACGCGGACGTGACATACGCGGGTGCGCCAAGAAGAGAAGCAGTTTATTTATTGGAAAATGTAGAGAGGTCGGCTGGAATATGGAGCATCTGGCCTGCTACTCTACGTAAGGGAAGGGGAAGAGGGGAAGAAAGAGGGTCACAATGGGGGATGATAATTGGAGGAACGAGGTGAAAGGACACATCGCATAAATATTATCACAAGCATGAGTCTAGGTCCGTGTCGCCTAAGAAACGTGAAAAGCACGCATTGTCTCTAACGTCTGCCTACTCTGTGGCCATGTGGGGCCTGTAATGAAATCGCGCAGGCGCCCCTACACTGCCCATAAGCAGCCACACAAGTAAAATTATACCACTTTCAGGTTTTAGCGTTGATATTGTTTTGCACTTTTATTAATATATAGTTGTCTGAGAAGACTTAAGAGGAAGCTTTATATAGCTCGGGTGCAAATACTATGTAAAAGGAAAATTAGTTTTTCTCGGCAACCACTGCACCAAATGTGATGAGGTTTGTTGCATTTAAAAGAAAAACTTTAAGTCTAGTGACCTTGGCTTCGAATTTTCGATTTATGTCGTCAATTTTTTATTAAATATTGTGAAAAATCACAAATTTTCAGAAAACAAGACTACCACGTTTAGAACTCTGCAACTCAGCAATGAAAAATGACATCAGAATTCTGTGAATTTCATCTAATAGTAAATTTAAAGCGGACAAAATTGTTCTGTTACACCTGAATCTCGAACAATTTAGTAATATAGAAATACAGCTTTTGCAAAATCCTTGTACCCAAAGTAACGAATTCACGTAAGATATAAACTGACAAATGGAATTTGTCTGCTTTGAATGATCTAGTGGATGCCGTTTACAGAACCGCGATATCTGTATTTGATGCAGAGCTATTAACTTGTAAGCTTCGTGCTTCTATTTTTCTCGAACTTTCGAATTCTTGAAATTTCTTTTTAAAAAAATGCAAGCCCTAAATTGAAATTCTGCTTCCCACAGACACTAAGATTTAAGTTTCTCTTTCAAATGCAACAAATTTCGTTTAACTCAGTCCAACGGTTACCTCACAAAAACGTTTCTGCGGTTTACACGTATTTGAATAGGTCGCGTCGGAGTTTGACCCGAGCTGAAGCTTCCTCTTAAGATAAAAGGCAAGCACTGTGTATGTTATGTTTCATTATATTTGTTTGTGGGCTTCCATTCTCAAAATTCTAAGGAATAATGTAGTCAAGAACGTAAGATATGTTATTAGCAAATTTAGTGATTTATAAAGCAGTAATATAACCCGCATATATGGCATGAATAAGCATATAGCATACATGTACCTAAATATATACGGAGCTCCATGGCAATGCCGACGGCGAAAATTCGCTCGGAGTGGCTTATAATTGTTATCGCCATAAGAAAAGACCCGTGTCAGCATAATAGCAGAACACATAAGCTAAACCATAGGGATGTATTAGCTGCTCTTGATATCCTAAGTAAGCAGCTAATTTCTTCCAATTACTGTAGTTTATTCCAGTCCTCGTTATATATATATATATATATATATATATATATATATATATATATAAAAGTAAAAATATAATAAAAAAGAGCCGCAGTTTCGCCCGACAGGCGAAGCATCGATTGCCATACAAATTAGTGAACAGCTATACGAAGTAAGGATAATAGTTTTATCGGTCATATAAACTTAGAAATATTCACTTGCTGAGTAAATTTAGAAGCATGGCGTCAGCGAGCACAGGCAAACATGAACACATCACACTCGATGACCGCGGACATTCGCTGTCAAAACGCTGGCGTCAGGAAGCGTGGCAGCAGCAGCGAGCTAAGTGGCCTTCGTGCTGTGTATCGCTTCAACGCAAACTGGGCGACTATAGAACACCACACGCACGAAGGTATGAGCCGCCTGCAGATTGCTTTTAAGGAAAGACACACGCGACCGCGCGGGGCCGTGCAAAGTACGTAGTTGGTGCTGGAGTCAAACGTTGAACCCATTCCTCCCACGCTGCCTACCTCCGTGCGCGCGCAAAATTGGGCCGCGATCGTCGGTTCCCCATGCGCGCAGCGACGAAATTCGCAGTTGCTGTGGGAAAAGAACTCCACGCCCCCGCCCCCCTCTCTCCCTCCCATCCCCCCACGGCCTTTCGCACGACGGAAAACAGCGCGTTTCCTGTCAGCTTCCCTTTCTTGCGAGGGGAGCCGCAATCGCCGGCTCCCCTCGCGCGCTTTCACTCGCACACACAGCATACGGCGCGCGGCGATGGTGTTATCGCCCTTAGACTTTATACGGAGCATCACGGCGACGGCAGAAAGGCGCTTGGAGTGTCCATATAATTGCTATCGCAGTAAAAAGCTGTGATTTTCTAACGGTAAGATTACTACCATCGTGTTATTCAATGCAAGTCAAATAGGCGATGCGACATCACATGCGGATGAGTCCAAGCAGTTTTGAGGCTCGTCCTTTGGGACCTGTAGTCGTAATGTATCTTAAAACCAGCCCAAGGCAAGTTTGCATCCAGGGGCGCTATAATGTAAAATGATTCCAAACTCCTGACGTCAAATTTACGTAACCACCATCGGGCGGTGACCCACAGCGTTGTCTGAGCAACCCAATCAAACACTCTCCTCGTTTATAGGAGATCACCTTTGCTCGCTTTCAAAACCAATAACATTGTCTACACTCAGCGGTTTTTCGTATCTAATTGGCTGACAAGAGCCGAGGAGCACGCTCTAGTGGAGAGGGTTTCGGTGGGGCCGAGCCAGCACAGTGAAAATAGATAACCGCATGAAGAGGGTGGTGCCGGGTTCTCCGATTGGTCCGCTTCGCCTTACTTAGCTTGCGGTGGCTGGTCGAAAATCGCGGCGGCGTGCAATGGAAGGATAAGAATGCCGCTAAAACGGATCCTCAGCAAGGAAGAGTTGGCAGAGCGATGTCGTATGCATGCCGAAAGGGCTCGATAACGTTTTACTGCCACGCAAAAAGGTTTATCATGCGCAAATAATTACATGCTCACCGGCAGGTGCGAGTAGCGAGGGCCTGAGCGATCGGCGGGCAGCCATCTCCTATTCCTTTCGGAACGGGGCAGTCTGTGGCTATTCAGAAAAATTTTCAGTTTTGTTCGGCATATTAATGCATTTTTTTCGCGTACACGTCACTTTGACGTGGTGAGTTTCTGCGGTTTTGTGACGTCGCGCGACAGACAAGTGAAGTGGGCGTAGCCAGAAAACATTAGAGTAATAGCAGAGGGCTAATGGTGAAAAGGCGTCGAATCAAGAATGATTATTTTTTCTTTGTGTGGTTTAATCATGCATAATCAGTGTGTACACGTTATATCAGATGGGGATCGAGCTATCGCGGTTTTCGTGACGTGGCGTGACAGACAGGCGAAGTTGGGAGTTTGCCCGAAAATGTTTTGACCAATCGTGGAGGCTGATTGCAGAAAGAAGAATAAAAACAGTTTGGAATCATTTTACGCTATACCCCAGATGGGCGAAGCCTGAAATAACACTAACACTAGCGCGATTATCTATGGAGGTGCGCGAACATTCGAGATTTTGAAAATAGCTAAACTAATTGCTGTTACACGATTCCCATTCAGTGCAACAATTTAACGTCACATTTCATGTCATATTTACTTATTGCAAAATGTTGGGGTTAACCTCAGTTACGGAAGCAGGAAGGGGGAAATGTGGTACATCATAAGATTGCCTGCTGGCCTCACAAGGTTTCGCCGCATCAATCTAACGCAGTCAGAAACGCTTACTTATGAGGGTAATCTCTTTAATGAAATTCCAGCCGCAGGAGGCATGGTTGCTGCGAATAGACACGGGTTACTAGGCCAGAGAACGCGTGAAGGATTTAATAACCTTCTGAGTAATATGCGTTAACACGGTGTCTCTGGTGCGAGTGTCTACCGGAGCTGCAAGCAGGTGGTTCAACCAGTATTGGGATGATGGGTAGTTTGAAATTGGATGTTGAAGTTTATTGTGACGTCATAAAAGTACAAGTGTCACATAAGCGTTACAAAAGGAGGTCCCGAAGAGGGAACTGTCATGAGGACCACCTATCGGTACGACATTGGTTTATTGCAAGTGTAGGATTTGGGGGTCGTGGTCTCGGAGTCTGGCATCAACAGGAGATTTATTTACACAGAAGATGCAAGCTTATTTACAGAGAAAGGTCATACTAGTATTGGCAGGAGCACGGACCGTAGTACGTCGTAGTAAGCAAAAGCTACATGCCAGAGCTACTACATCGTTCTCGGGAGGGCTCCCTCCACACACTGAGGATGTCTCTTAAAACCACTCCGTATTCGCTAGATCACCCACCAGAGAAACGAGTAATGTCTCAATCAACCAGTCCGGTGGTTCGTATCGGCGCAGCACACCGCCTCCGAGGAGAAGGATGACGCAAAGCAAACGCGAAGCCCACAAACTGATCCTGGAAAGTGGGAAGTAAGCATACCAGACCTAGTGTTTCACTCACGACCAAGGAGAGGTCAGTGGCCCAAGCTCGCCAGAAAGTAAAGCCACTCCATGTCCTCGCGTCTCTCGCTTAAGTTCTGGGAAACCCTCCGCATTCTCGTTCCCACATCGAAGTCTACCAATTTGCCGTCACTGAAAGACGCGCCTTCTGATAGTATTGCCGAATCAGTGTCCACGTTCACTCGGGGGAATGCTCTTTCACGTCGGTATCGCAATGACCCCGGCCTCCGCTGTTCGGCGAATAGGCCAAACGTAAGACAGCGCAGATGAGTCGAAAAGCAATTAGCGTACAAATCATAGGAAAAGCATAATGGAAACAAGCGTAATGAAAATAATAATAAACATTGACCAACTCAGTGATTGAACTTGCGATGCCCCCTCCCCCTCCCAGCGCAGTTACTGCAATAAAGGCACCTTATTTCGCATCCCCGTACCTTTATTATCTCAATTAAAGTGAACCTGAGCCCAATTGCACACAGCCTTTGCTCAGTTCATAAGAACTATGCGTCCTTGGTCGACCACCTTCAGTAAATACTGTTCGCTGTCAGAATTGACTGGTGACTGATCTTACGAAGCTCATTAGCGCTCGAAGGGCCTTGTGAATACAACCTTCTGGGCCCATATTCACAAAGGAAGTTCTTACGTTGCACCACAAGTCCATTTCACTACTTAATCGAGCAGCATTAGGCTGTACATGTTAGTGGGTAAGAGAAGTGTACGGTTCATTTTAGCCCGAGTTCCATGTTGTGTTAAGCACGAGATTCATCCACTCGCACTGCTGCGACCCCTCTTTTTCCTAATGCCACACTGGCGTGTAACAGACAGCTGGAACAAAACGTCGCACTCGATAAAAACAAAACAAAACAAAAACAGGTCACATGGCCATTCGTTTATTTTTGGATTTACTAGTAATACCGATGCACCGTTCCCTATTCAGCACACAAACACCTCTTTCTTTCTTTCTTTCTTTCCTTCTTTATTTCTTTCTTTCTTTATTTATTTATTTATTTATTTATTTATTTATTTATTTATTTATTTATTTATTTATTTATTTATTTATTTATTTATTTATTTATTTATTTATTTATTTCGTTTTTTTAATTCTTTCTTTCGTTCTTTATGTAGTCTGTGAAGAGTGACACAGCGCACCCCGAACACATTTCAAAACGTTTTCGTTATTGCTCGCAACGGGTGCTTTATAAAATTGTGACCCATGTTCTTAAGCTTACATACTTATTCCCAAAACATTACGGCGAGGCCCGTACCACCGTCATATAATAATGACGAATGTAAGCATTTCCTGTGTTTACTTTCTTCAGAGAACTTCGGTAGCGCTGACACAAGTGCGAGAACAGTTATCCGGATATGTAGAAAAGAATAAAGTCCCTGACCACAGTCTTGACTAACTGGTCATGCTCCGTCCATGAACTTGAGGCACATTTTGGCAGCGATATCACTGCTGTTGTTCGCCGTAACGTGCTAGTTCAAGGGTACACACGTGTTCTCTCGGAGACAAAGAAAGGCCCACCAAAGAAAGGTCCACCGTGGACGAAATAAAGGTCCACCGTGGTGCAGGGCTTTCATCGAACCTTCAGTTGTAAGTCAGCGCTCGTGTGGGTCGTTCTATTCTTTCGATCTTGTGTTTCTCGCGTTATTATAACTATTTAGCGAGGCACCAACTGGCCCAAACCTCTACCATTCTAAGGATTTCTCTATGGTGTCATTCAATAGGTGAAGCTTGTAATTGCCGAGAGCCCATAAAAATGTTTGTGCCACTTAATGCACGCATATTTTTATTCAATTGCACAGGAGGCTTTCTTCGCTCCGCAGTCGCTTTAGATGTGGTAAACATGCGCCATGAAATATTGAGCGCACCTTCGAAGTGCCGGATCTCTAAAAGGTTATTCCAATGATTTCTTGCGGTACGTGCGGGAACATTACTCATGCGAAGAATTGGTAACTCCAAGCATATGCTTTCGTTGAGTTAGGCACCGCTCTTAAACATTAATCTCCTCAAAATGCAACTAAATACACCACGGCCTTCCCCCAAGTTCTGTCGCGTAGTGTGCGAGGCCGCCTTTCAGGGAAAATAGTACGCGACGCGAATATGTTTGCCCCGCAAGTTAGAGAGCCCATTAATAGAAAATGCTGTTTGTTTTTGAATTTGTGCACGTGATCATCGCTAGCGAAATAATCGCTACATGTGCCAAAAATAAATTGTAAGAGATGACTGGTAACTTTTAGATATATAAATGAACCTAAACTGCACACAGGCAGTTTACAGGAGGCCACAGTAATAAATAATGTCTTGCCGAAAAAAAATGATGTCTTAATTGGTCTCTCCCTAACTGCCATCTTGATTTTTTTCGCCTTCTGCTAAAAACATATTCCTGCTAATCAACTCGTGCGTTCCTCACTCTCTAGTCACTTTGACATTATTGCAAATAAATTCATAAAAATCAGTGATACAACATAAGGACAGGCCAAAATTTGAAAAAAAATTATATCGAAGCCTACAGAGGCCTCAGTCGTTCGGTTTTAAACTTTCCTCAGGGACAAGGGCAGCGTAAAGATAGTGTACGAGCACGGAGAATAAATTGCTGTTTCGCCCTTAACACGGAGCAGTGACGCGATAGCTAGCGAAATACGTATAATGCACCCTATAGACTGTTTCGCGTGGTGTTTGTTGGAGTGAACATTCGCGGGAGCGAGCGAGCAGTCTCCTTTCAAGAAGTAAAAGCAGTGTGAGTCGTATTCGCTTGTGGAAGTTGCACCTTCCGTTGGTGCACTGGAAATACTCGGATTTTCTGGCGCCTCTTACCTGTTTGACTTAGCCACTGGGGCGCAATTTTATAAACGTTCGGAAGACCAACCAGTTCGTTTGTCCTCACTTGATTGGTCAGAAGCGCGTTGACGTCAGAAAAAACGCGATTCTGGCCAATCACGCGACAGCGATCGAATGGTTCACTTTCCGAACTGGTATAAGATAGCACCCTTGGTCTCTACATAAACAACCATATAGCTTATCACTACTGCATTCGTACGGCTTTTCTCAAATTTATTTTTGGGTTACGGTACAAATGGGCCTCACGCCTATTACAGACGACGTCAGCGTTATTCGGTGAACACCAGAAGATGCCGAGCGCTAGAAGTACAAGACTAACGAAGACAATGGCGAAGCATATGCGCTCACTCATTGTCATTACACGTAGAACAAGAAACCTTAATTTACCACCGCCTCCGCAAATGGGAAGGAGGCGTGCTAAAATAAAGAGAAGGTGCGGATTCCCCATACAGATGTTGAGCGGGCAGCCCGCTGTCGAGTGGCTGTCCAATCATTACAGCTGCTGGAGTGATCGCGCTCTCCAGGATCAGTATTCTCCACTTCGGTAGCATCGGCAGAATGACTGAGAGGTGGAATACTGGACTGCCAATCTGTTGGTTGTAAATTCGAATCCTCGCCGCACAATGAGAGTTTCTCTTTATTTTCTTCCTGGGTAATTTTCTCGCAAACGATTTTGTAATTCCAGTGACGGAGATTGGCAGACATCAAAACTACCAGTGTCACTGCCTATAACATATACATATGTCGCTGTAATAGCAACAAGCAGGGACTTCTTCACTTATTAATTCTGAGAAAGTAGAGGAGAATCATACAAGCTACACGCGAAGAAATTCCATCAGCTGCAACCGCTTAAGACATGTCACGTTACTACTTTTGATGCATGCACACTAACACCCTCACACCAGAAAAACCGAAGAGTGAGCTTCGAAGCGTTATCGCGCGTTGCTTCTTGCTGCAGTGTCGAGCGCAAGCTGAGGGCGTTTAAGGTCGGCGAAGCGAGTGAGCAATGTTAAGCGTACCATATGTTTTCTTGCTGTTTAAAATAGGCATATTTAATTAAGACGTAACTAACGAGGACCACTACATTTACCCGCTAACCGAAAACAAGTTAGCACTTTTTCATGAACTTCTTCAGCACAAAAAGGAGAGCAATGCCGAACGGAGCTTTTTATAAATAGATGTACGCACGTGGTAGCCGTCATTGCGAGAATACTACAGTAAACACAAGCTCCTCACTGCTTCTAGCTGCATTTTTTCTATTTCTCATTATGCTCACTATTTGCCTTAACCTGTTCAGACGCCAATGAACTCTGTTGACTGAAAACTAACTTTTGCTGCATTTCTTGCATATTCAGAATAATAAAAAGCATGCAGTTGCAGAATAGATTAAGACTTTTCAATTCTTTAGTGAGTTTTGTCAAGTTTACAGAACATGGACTCCATGCGAAAACTCACTACAGGAACATTACATATGAGAACATCAGCTATTTCATGTCTAGCACGCTTGAAAAGCACTCATCCAGGCACTTGAAAATTATGCCTGATGCAACACACTGTAAAAAACACTGAAAGAAGTACACCTACTACGTACAACGTCATACTCGCAATGAGCAAGTAAACAACGATCTAGCTTCCCACGCGTTCTACTAAAACATTTTGAACCAATTATTCAAACTTGCATCCCGATTCCAATCAGAGCAGTTTCAAGATGTATGCAACATATTTTAAGTATGATTACTTTCATCAATGCTATTGCTGTTGACACACTTTCTTGGCGTACACAATTGTGTACACATCATCTTAAAGTGTTAAGAGGAAGCTTTAGCTCAGGAGCTCTTATCTAAAGGCGTGCATTGAGAGAGATCGTTTTTCTAGGCAACCAATGAACCAATTTTGATGAGGCTTGTTGCATTTAAAAGAAGAAGTTAAAATATTGAAATATTAGGAAGCGGATTTTCAGTTTATGAAAACTCCATTTTTAAAAAGTACTGAATATTTCTAAATTAAAAAAAACAAAAAAAAACTCAGGCAACAAGTTTACAACTCAGTAACTGAGCAATAAAAAATATATATAAGAATTCTGTAAATTGTCCCAAATAGCACATTGAAAGCGGACAAAATTGATGTAATATGCACTGCTCTGAAACATACCGCTAATTTGTGAGTAGAGCTCTTGCAAAAACCTTCGTGAACATTGTATCAATTTTGTGTAAGCTGAAAACTTCCATACGAAATTTTTGAGCTTTAGATACGTTAGCAGGTGCAGTTAACAGAACTACGATATCTGTTTGTCAACCGTATGTGTTACCGTTGTGCTTCTATTTGTTTTCTTTTTTTTCAGCTTTCTCATTTTCGGCATTATATTTGTGCAAAATATTGGAGAGGGTAATTAAAAATTCTCCTTGCTACAGTTGCTAGAATTTAACTTTGTCTCTCTAATGCAAAAAAAAAAAAAATCCTGAATCAGATCGATCCAGTGGTTGTCTAATGACATCATTTTTGCGTTTTACGTGTATCTGAATGAAGCAGTTTCAGTTGGCCCCGAGCTAAAGCTTGCTCTTAAGTTGCCTCGGCCCTAAAGCTGAACTGCTGTGCTAACAAAGCGAAGACACAAGGGCAAGCCCTCACTGCTGCCGTACGCGAGGGGGAGGGGCGGAGGAGGAGGGGCAGCGCGAAAACTTGCTGCAGACATCGTACCTATTTCTGAACAGCGTTTTCAAGATCTCCACGTGTTTTGACCCATTAAAGAAAACAAACACCGCGAATGAAAGCAAGGAAAAGCGGCGACAGAGGCTTTCCTGCTTATCGCTAAAGAGCCCTCAATGCTGTCGCACTAGCCGAGTACGAAACGCATACTTCTGAAAAAGCGCCACGCTTCGACGCCGCAAAGGCAACGAAGAAGAAAAATGGACGTCTTTGAGCATTGCGCCGACAGTCAAGGACCTCGGAGCCCAATATCAGCGAGCATTGGCGTGACAGATGAGCCGCGCTGAAAATACGACATGATGAAGCGTGCCGCGTATACCGTCGAATCTCGCCTCTCTCCCATCCCCCCGATTTTTTTATTAGCTTTTTTTTCTAGGTATGTGCACTTTGATTGGAGCTTGAGGCGGCTGCGGTATTGATTAAAATTTCGGTGAAAACGTTCGATAGTGGGCTCGGCAAACGCATCAAAGCATTCATTCTTCCATGGGGATCACTTCCTGAATCTCCGTGTGCTTGTTTCGTTAAGACGCTCTTTCATTCTAGTTATTTTGTCTTACGTTCATGCTTATGTCTGTCAACAACAATGGAAACACGTGTGCGTCAGTGCAAGAACGAGAGGTGCATAACACATAGTAATGTCCCGCACCCGCTGTGCACTGCGTGTCGGAAAGGCTGGGATCGCTAAACCGACGCATTGTCGAATAAACAGACTTGCTGTAGGAACGTGATGGAGCCCAGTAGGCTACTACGAGCTGATACGAGTCCGGATGCAAGAATGGCGTCCGGATGATTTAGTACTTTGCAAATTCCGGGAAGGGATAAGGGGGGGGACGCGACTTTTTTTCTGTTTAACGTCCTGCCTTCCTACCTATCCTTTGTCTCTTTTTTTTTTTGATCTGCCTTCAAAAGGAGTTGGCGTACTTCCGGTTTCCTGTAGTTCTTTCATCGCACGCAAAGTACCCGCCCTGGTGCCTTAGCGGTCATCGCGTTCTGCTGCGGAAGTCGCAACTTCGATTCCCGGCAGCCGCAATTCGACGGGGGCAAAATAAAAAAAATGCTCACGTACATTGAAGAACCACCCGCTGTCAAAATTAGTTCGGAGCGTTCCGGACTGGCTTCCCTCATAGCCTCGGTGTGGTATTGAGACGTTAAACACCACGAATCAATCAAGGGCACCCATAACGCGCGCACGGGGCTGATTCAGTTTTCTTCGCTTCAGCCGATTTCCACAGAGGGGAGATCTGCACATATCAATGCTCCTTCCCAACCATATATCTGCAGTAAGAATTTTGTTCACATTGGAAGACAATGTTCGACACAAAGCTGTTTTACACAAATAACACATATATTCATTGAACTCAGAGTGACGCTGTACGAGCTGAGCTGAACGGGCGAGCGTTCTAACTCCTTAAGGGGCTCAGCGGTCACCTTGAAAAGAAACGTGCTGCCAACGAGCGAAAAAGTAACTTTGCTTGCTTATTGCGAAGACCGGCGGGTACAAATAAATCTTTATAGCATGTTTCGTGTCTAGCTCCTGTAATTCATTGGATGTATCCACCGCACATGCTAATCCACCGTGAAGTGCTCTTCCCTTGCAAATTTGCATGACTGCGAGAATCTTGTGTCCTTCTTGAGCTGAGGTCGATTGCCCCATAGTGCATTTTGCGATCAATGCCATGCTCTGGACTTTCTGAAGGAGTCCTCTTAGACCACTGCTTGATCGTGGTGAGTGCAGCACGAGTCCATCATTCTGTCAGCCGAGTGGCTCGCGCAACAAGTAAAACTCGTAAAATTGGCTGAAATGCAGTCTTTAGATGATTCTCTGCGTCTGGATTATCCCGATGTCCTTGTCATCAACACTAAAAAGCTTACAAGCCCAATCTGAGACCATTCTCGAGGTTGACTCCGTACATTTTTTCCCCCGAAGCATTTGAGATAAATGTTGTGTACCGCTGTGTCAACGTCTGATAATACAAAATTTGTTGTTCGCTTACACTACATCACATTGACGAGCAAACAAGATGTGCTCATATAACTGAGCGACGCAATGCGAAACATGGAGAAGATGGTGAAGTTGGACTGGCATAACATTTAAAATTCAATGACAAAAATAAACAAAGAAAGGAATATGAAGGAAGATGAGGTAAGGTGATCACGGGAGGCGGTGCATCATCCAATATGTACTCGAGGAAGTACCTGAGGGAAACCAAAGAATGTAGTCTGTCTCCGCTGATAATTTTCAACGGCGAAAGTTTTTTTTTTCTTTTTTGGCGACATTCCCTCTGGATCCTCTAGGGTCCTCATGGGATGGCTTAAGACGGGCACTTCGTCGGTTGGGAAATATAAGGTCGTTTAAAATCCCTTAAAGGGCCCCTCACCAGGCCACGTAGCAAATTTTGGTTATATCCTGGAAGTTGTTACGTGCCCTCTAGGGAGCGTTCTACTGCAAGAATTTTTCAAATTGGTTCTTTAACAGCTGAGATGGAAATATTTCAGTGCTGCGAACCCGTGATTTCAGGAGGCGAATGTCACCGCCAAGAGAGACACTCTCTCCACTTGCCACCGTCTAGCCTCCGCAAGCGAAATTCCTTCGCTGCGTTCTCCCATACCGGAGTTGGAGGATCGCGTGACGCATACGTCATGGGCCCCACCTTCTTCTTCTTCTTTTTTTTTTTTTTTATCTCGCTTTCTTACTGCGCGGCGCACTTCCGCTGATGGTCTCGCGCGCGAGCTGTTGCGCTTGTCTCGTTACGCGCAGCGCACGATTTTGCGCGCTGTGCACGATAACACCTGACTAGCGGTATAAGTCAGTGCTACACGAACACTGAGGCAGACGCAAGTGGATCACAGAGCATGATCGCGTGCTGGAACACGGTAGAAAATGACTGATAGTTTCGCTCTCAGCGCGCGCGACTGCACGATGGGAACAAGCAGTAAAAGAAATACATGCAGACTTTCGGTTTGTATGTTTTATTTTTCTCTAAAGTTTAATTCATCTATTCAAGAAACAAATTAAACAAAGAACTGCTGTTGACACGAATTAGTCTCAAAGTCGCGTGTCACTATAGCGACGTCACAGCACTGCCATGTACGTAGGCGCACTTGCGCGATAGACGTCGACTTTCCGGCTGGGAGCGCGGCGCCTGCCAGGAGAAAGGAAAACGCCATTTGGTTTGAAATTTAAGCTCTTTTCGCGGCGCGTAGCGATATAATACTTAGCAGACACGATCGTTAGCGCGCATTGTATGCACTGCGCTTGTTAGTTCGAAATGGCCGGACCTGGTGAGGCTTCTGCGTATCACTTGTTACAAGCGTTTGTCTTCCGTACACTCAAAGGTATTATGCGGTGTCTCTCAGATACGCCAAATTAGTGTAGACGTCCGTTGCAAGTGGACATATACATTTGGCCTATAGAAGATGAAAAGAAAGCACAAAACTCTTCTCGCGGTATTAGTTAATGCACGGAAATCTTCATGGTTGGCGCAAGGTACAGTTTCTCCGCCATTGTCCTTGATCGGTATCATTTAAACGAAGAGGCTTCTCTGGAACATAAAACAAAACAAATGACGTATGAGCTGGGTTCCTTTCTATGGGGCCATCTTGCGCAAACAAGGGTTTCCAATTATGAATTCTACGTTCGTGCGCAGGATACAAAGGCGCCGTGCGCTATTCTGACCACGACAGGGCTACAGGCTCGACGAGATCAAGTCGCCGAGGGAGCGTCGCGTTCTTTATTCCTCGCACCGAGGTCGGCCGGTCGCTAGGAGGCTGGCTACTATTACTCCTGATGGGACAGCGGGCCAAATGGGTCCCGAGCGTTCCGTCTGCTTGTCGTGCCTTCATTTCTTCCTCTTTTCTTTCGCCTCTCGAAGGCTCGCTCCTTTCGCTTTTTTCTCCTGTTCTCTCTCAAATAGCAGTTGTTCCAATCGTGTCGACGATCCTGTGGATGTACTCCCCTCCTCCGCCCTCCTGTGAGTAAGACTGTGAGGCGCTCCTTTGAAAGAGCAGTCATTTCCTTAAGTACCAGGCAAGGAAAGAGGGAGGTCATTTCGCGCGGGTGTTCCTGCCGCATTGTGGACTGACGGAGGCGCAGCTGTCGCAGCCTTGCACGGGGCAATCTTTGGTCCACTCTTCGGAGACCTCTCGCGCCGCTTCTGGAGGAGAGGCGCGCGACCGCCGCTGCGTGGCGTCGTTGGCAGGGCCCTGCCTCCGCTGTTCGCTTTTACGACCACTAATTGAGGCTTGGAAACCATGGCACGTTCTAGCCCGTGTCGACTGCGCGGGTACTTCTGCGGGGCCTGTCCCGATGGCTGTGCGTCCATTTGACCTGCCGCCGTTGTGGGCTCCCTCCACGCCGCAGCGTTCTCGCTGCCACCAGAGGGCGAGCGCGCCGCCGGTCCGGGGCATCCCGGCGCCCGCAGGAACGACGCTCGTAGAGAGCACCGGTGCCAGGCGTCGTGATGCATGATATGGGGCCGCAGAGGGGTCTGCTGCCACCGCGCAACCCTAACGGCCGCGCGCAGCAAGAGAGCCAGAAAAGAAGAGCACCAGAAAGCGAGACGCGTCTCCAGATAAGGGGCCTAATCTACGAAATGAAAACTTGGCGATGCCCGTCACGCCGACCGTGAATACGCCCCAACGTCGGACACCGACTGTAGGGAGCGGCGGACATGCAGAGATAGAGAGGGAGTGAGAGAAAGGAAAGAAGAGCACGTCGGAGATAAAGTATATTTATTCTCCTTCGCCGCGGAGGTCGTTAATTTCACCGAGTAGGCGATATCGCTGTTTGCGCTGTCAACATCTTACTGGAAAGGGTATAGTGGGCAAACAAATGCGAGGCAAAAATAACGTTGGAGAGGTAAGAGTGCTGCAGCTGTTCTGTGGCGACGTATTTCATCGCGTGCAGCGCTGTACGTCGTCATGTGCAGTTCTCGGCGAGGCAGAATCGAACGAAGCGCTCGTAATTCTTCGCGACCTTTTGTTTATGAAAAGAGCGTAAAACTGCACCATATTATACACGACGTGCTGAAGACGGAAGCATAGCGGTTTCTGAACAGTCGCATGCTACACCGCCGAGCATCTCAGCAGGTATTTACTGAATTAAGAATTGTCAGGCTTGTGCTAAGTACTATATGTATTCTTATTAATTAATCTTAAATAAATATGCAGATAAAACAGGAGCCACCAGCATTGTACCCCGTTTTGTAACGTGGGCTGATCTCGGATGCAGCGTACTGAAAGGAGCGGGTGGATTGATCCTGATATCTGTGCTCAATGTGTGTCATCGTGAGGGTAATGATACGGTGGTATTTGGGAGGCCAGCGGTGTCCAGGAGGCAGTGTGGCTGCTTCAGCGTGCAATCTAAAAATTCTGATGCCACCAGGTAGGGATTCCACCAAAATGACAGGACATTTTGAACGTATCAACGCTTGCTTCAGCCCGATGCGTGTAGCCCGGCCACGTCCATGACTATGTGCGCGAAGAGGAGTGCATGCGCTCCCACGTTGTAGCATGTCTCTGCCCCTTCATGTCAGAAGCTGGGAATCTACTGCCTAGAGGTGAGCGCTTGACCAATGGTTGATCGCAGCGTGTCTTATTAAAAACTACTTTCATCGTTGGCTTTAGGTTAAGACGCTCCCCTTGGCACAGAGAAATTCAGCTATGGTCTCCCATACAGGCCAAAAAGTTGCCTTTAGCGATGTAGGGAGCAATCTCCTCGGTGGAGCAACTGGTGAGGTGGTAGCTACGAAACGCAGATTCGTAGAAAGCAGCAGTTGACCATAATGTCATAACTCACACATCACCATAAGATATATGAGAAGTACTGCGGATGTCTATAGACAATCACTGTACCATGCGATCACATAATGCTGTCGCCTTACAGCCACTCGGGTGAGGTAGGAGCATTATTATTATTATTATTATTATTATTATTATTATTATTATTATTATTATTATTATTATTATTATTATTATTATTATTATTGCGATAGCAATTATATGGACACTTCCACCGGATTTCTGCCGTCGGCGTCGCCGTGAGGTTCCGTATAGATAAAATCTTCGCCGCGCGCCGTATGCCCGAGCGGAAGCGTGCGGGGACGCACGCTGTCACGGAGAGCGAACGCACTCAATCTTCCACGCGCAAGCAAGGAAGCGAGAAGCGAGCGCCGGAGGGAGCGTAGGGGGGGGGGGGGGGGCGCATTTCTACTCTGCCAACAACCGCGCTCGTCGCTCGCTTGCACCGTCTCTTATCTCCACACGGCTCTGACCTTTACATTCGCCGCTCAGTTTCCGTTGAAGCGATAGACCGCACGTACCTTCCCCGCTGCGGCGTATATGCGCTTGCTGCCAGCGTTTTGACAGTCGTTGTCTGCAGTCATTCAGTGTGATCTATTCATGTTTGTTTGTGCGCGCTCACAGCACAGTTAGTAATTGTCGGGCCGCATTTTCCAACGCACGCTACACATGCAATGCTGCCCGGATCGGCAGTGCGGCGCTACAGGTGTGTCCCTTCGCACGCGCTGCCCACGAGCAGCGCTTCTCATTAACACCACCGTTTCACACGCGCCTTCTCGTGGTCATCGAGTCTCTCTTCATGTCGGTCTACTTACGCCGCAGCACACCTGCTTACTTAATCAGCTCATGTTTACTACAATTCATATTGCTACCAAAGCCGCTCACCTTACTTCGTATGACATTGATGTGTTGCTATCGCATTCATTGCTTCGCCCTTAGGGCGAAACTGTGACATTTTTTATTATTAGTCTCGCAGCATGGCGCCCAGCTAGCTCTGCTCGTGCCCTTTTTTCGAAAACAGCAGTTCTTACGCTGTGAAAAGTGTGAAAAACGTGTGCATGCGAAATCTGTGACCAGGCCAGACGACGAACTGGAGCTTTTGAAGTCCGGATCACGCTCCTTTTGCTGCACTTTGCGTGAGTTAAATCAGCAGGCTGTTAAGCCCAGCGACAACGACCCGATGGCGTGCTCGCCGCAGTTTTCCCTCTCCCAAACTGGTTCCCCCTTCTCATCTTGTGTCCCACCGGGTGACCTTGACGGCAGCATAGCAGGTCTGCGTCGCCTCGTCCTCGACGCGCTAGAGGGAATCTCGTTCCTGAGCGAAGGAGTTTCCCAACTGCGAGAGGAGAATGAACGCCTTCGTAAGGACCATTCCCCTGACGTGGAGCAACACACCCAAGTCATCGCCTCCCTTCGAGTTGCCTGCGCGACAAGCTGTCGCGACGTGCGACTGCCACGTCTGTGAAGACGCCTGTCGACTCCGGAAAGTCATCAACCATTGCTACTTCTACTCCTGCCTCAAAGCGAGCTGATGTACCTGTATTTCAACGCACTGCTGAGCGACGAGATGCCGTTTCCTCACGTGATTTCGCTTCCTCCACCGAAAAAAGCACCCGAAACTACAAAAAAAAAAAAAAAACAAGAGTTCTGCTTCGGTTAGAGCCCTAAAGACCTCGACATGATCTGTAGGTCAACGGCCGCCAAGACCTAAGGCTATTTTTTGTGTCTAAGTTGAGCTCTGAAACAACCTCTTCCGACCTGACGAAGCACTTAAAGGCCTTGAATATTTCTCCCCTCTCCGGCCGGCGACTTGAACTAAATATCAATTGTATTCTTCTTTTCATGTAGCTGTTGAGGATGAAGCTATTAAGCGCCTGAACGACCCGTCAATGTGGCGAATGGGTTGCTTGTTCAAGCCGTTCTGTGGGGTACTTCACGACAACATGCTTCATGCTACCGAAATAAACCCCAAGTATCAAAGTGGCGTGTAATTTGGACATATTTTACCAAAACGCTCGTGGACTTCGCACCAAAGCACGTGAATTTTTCTGCAATGTCATCTCATCTTCTTTTCCTATTTTCGTTATTTCTGAAACTTGGCTCTGCAGTGACATTTCCTCGTCAGACTTCTTTCCACTGCACTACAACGTCTTCCGCAGCGACCGGGACTTCAGTGGATCTCAACAAAAAGGTGGTGGCGTACTGATTGATGTTGACAATTAGCTGAGATGTGTACGGCGCATTGACATGAAAAGTGTAAATGAGTCGATATGGCTAGAACTCAGCCTAGCCCGATTTGAAAATGGTTGATTGGATCTTTCTATGTACAGCCGAATACTTCCCCTGTTTTGTTTGATGAGGTCATCTCTTCTATTGAAAGTGTAATATCCTCCTATAGCAAGCACAAATTAATTCTTCTTGGTGATTTTAATACACCAGGTATTGATTGGAACACGCTTAGATAGTCTGATTACAATCATTATACAGAGAAGAAATGCAGCCTGTTGTTGGACTTTCTGTCCTTCTGTTCCCTTCAGCAGCATAACTTGATCACCAATTCCTGTGGCAACGTCTTAGATCTCTGCATCTCGAATGCTCAAGTTTTAGAAGTCTCTCGTTCTGACATGTCCCTTGTCCGCACCGATAAGTTTCATCCGCCACTAAAGATAACTACCTCTGTGTCAGCCCTGAGGCAGAGCGCCTCCAGTAGCGTAAATGAATCCCCACGCTTTGCTTTCAAACGTGGAGATTATCTTGGTTTATATAATTTCTTGTCCACCACCAATTGGTCACTGGTTACAGACAAAAGCAGTGTTGATGACCAAGTAGATGAGTTTATGGAGCTTGTTTTGAGCAGTATGCGGCAATACATTCCCCAGTACAGGCCTAAACGCTCTAAATATGCCCACTGGTTTTCATCTGAACTCACAATTGCCCTAAAGCATAAAGATTGCGCGCACAGGAAAATCTAGAACTCCGTTGCCGAATGAGTGCAGGGAAGAATTTCGCTTTTTTCGGGCTCTCTGTAAACGTCTCTATAAGCGGGATCAAGACTCATATATTGCATTCTTGGAAAAGAGCGCCTCCGACAAGCCGGCAGAATTTTAGAAGTATATCCGTTAGCGCTCCAATAAACGTGGAGAGTGTTTTCGCTTGTTTGACTCTAGAGGGATAGAAGTCCAAGCAGTCGCGGATTGTTTTGCTGCCCATTTCTCATCTTTATATAAAGCTGCAGGTTTCAACGCTGGTGCCCATCAGCAGCACACGACAGTTCCTACATCTAGTGCTGTGTTGTTTGATGAAATGCTCATCCACGTATGCCTTAAGCGCTTGAAGCCTTCCCTATCATGCGGCCCTGATGGCATCCCCTCCGCAATTCTAAAAGCTTACGGCAATATATTTGGTTGAGTATTGGCATTTGTATTTAATAACTCTTTGATTACTTACACTTTCCCTCGCATGTGGAAAACTGCTCGTGTTTGTGCTGTATTTTTGTCTGGCTGTAAATTCGATGTCTCGAATTATCGCCCAATTTCTCTTCTCTGTACCACGTCTAACATTTGTGAGCTTTCTCTTCACAACATACTGTCTTTTACTATGAAGACCCAGCTCCGGGCTGTCCAGAGGGCTCACGAAAGGGCGGATCCGAGGCTCACGGGCTTCCCGTCCCAACGTGGGTGCGGCCCGCGACCCCTGCCGACCACTAAACAAAGAGTGGGTGGGGAGGGGTTCCTGAGGACTCAATAAAGTTATTTCCTCCTATGAAGAACTCACTCATTCCAAATCAGCTCACCGGCCTATCACCGGCCGCTCCACTATCACAAATCTCGCAAGTTTCATGACACAGATCTCCACGCCGGTACATCAAAGGGGACAAGTTGACACTATTTATTGTGACCTCAGCAAGGCTTTTGATGTAGTCAGCCACTCGCTGCTTCTGATCAAGCTTACACACTTTGATGTTGACTCGTCAATTTTGACTCTCTTGCACAGTTATCTTCTTGATAGATCGTGTTATGTTAACGTCAATGGCCAACGGTCTTCTTCTTACATGGCAACTAGCGGCGTCCCTCAAGGGTCAGTATTAGGACCACTGCTTTTTTTCAATTTTTATTAATGACGTTCTTTCTGTTATTCGGAACTCTTCTTTCCTTCTATATGCCGATGACATCAAGATCTTTAGGAAAACTCACACTGTTGATGACTGTCGCGCACTGCAGTCTGACCTGTTTTCCTTTTCTAAATGGTGCAAGGATAATAACCTTACCTTGAATGCTGCTAAGACCAAAGTCTGAGTTTCACACGCAAGTATGAGTTTCACACGCAAAACAGCAAGTGTTTCTTTTTCTTATTCTATAGATTCTGTGCCGTTGTGTAAGGTCCGTGAGATCAATGATCTCGGTGTACTTTTTGATGCAAACTTACACTTTTCTGCTCACACTGAACGTGTTGCAATGCGGGGTATGCGCTCTCTTGGTTCTGTCTGCAGACTATCGAGGGAATTCAAGTCTCATACACTGTTCCGCAAATTGTACACTACCATTTGTCTTCCTCAACTCGAATATGCGCCGGTCGTCTGGAATGCATGGCTCTTCAGGATCCCACAGTGACATTATAGATTGTGTCCAGAAAAAAGTTTCTAAGCATATATAATCATCGCTTTGCAAACCCGGACATTGGACCTTGTACTAGCACTGTTGGATCGTTGTCATTGCCCTTACTTCGCGACCGACTTAATCGCGCTGACCTTCTGTTTCTCTTCAAACTCCTTCGCGGTAACCTCACGTGTCCCGAACTTCTCAGCTATGTCATGTTTCGTATCCCACGCAAGATCACCAGAGAACATAGACCTTTCCGTGTTCCTGCCTGTCATCACGAACACTCAACTGTCCACAGAATTCAGAGTCTTTATAACGCTTACTTTCGTGATCTTGATATCTTTCATAACTCCTTGTCATCGTTCTTTTCCGAGCTTTGCCTTGTGTTATAATTTCATGCATTGTCATGTGCCCTTCTCCTCCTTTTTCTTTTGTATTTACTTTGCGCTTTGTAGTCGGTACTCTCTTCTTTTCACAATTTTTCTTTTTATTTATTTATTTTAATGATATTCCCCTGCAGTGTTTTGTTTTTGGTTTGTAATGTATGCGTGCGCCAGCACTCAGACCTTCGGGTTGTTCCTGGGCACGTTAAATAAACATGATTGATTGATTGATTGGTTGATTATTATTATTTGTGGGGATTATTATTATTAGTGGGGATGAAGCAACGGACGCAGCAGTGGGACGGTCTTGGCTGAAGGTGCGAGCGTAGATCGCGAGCTGCTGACGCCGGCTGTGACTGTCTTTGTGCCCGTCGTGCAATACTTCCGCCTGCCGTCCGACGTTAATAAACCCCCTTCCATTATTATTATTGTTCTTGGTGTTGTTGTTACATAGTTACGACACACGTGGCGTGTGTGCCGAATACGACAACACTCAGTTGGAAGGTTGGATCATGAAAGTTTATTGCTTCCGTCTGGGTGCGTACATATACGAAAATGAAAGGGGGGAAGGGAGGACAAGGGAAATTTAGATATGCGAAGAAACCGCACGCGCCGCCAGCGCTTGCGAGGCAGTTTTATTGTGACTTACGTCACTTTCGAACAATTATTATTATTATTATTATTATTATTATTATTATTATTATTATTATTATTATTATTATTATTATTATTATTATTATTATTATTATTATTATTATTATTAAACTTGTTGTTTGCTTATTCAAGACATGCCATATGTGCATATGTGCCATCAACAGTACTTTTTCCCACACTGTGAGAAACCTTCTAACAGTTCGACATACGAAGGCCTCGCGGTTGTTCCTGGGCACTTAAATACACATAAATTGATATATAATTGCTTGCTTCGCTGATTGATTATTAAATGATAAGTATGGTGAATACTGCGGTTCCACAAGATGGCATGAACTGAATTGACAGGAGAGTATACTGCTGCTGCAACTACCGTGGCGCTTGGTTTTATGCTGACAGAGCTATGCAGAGTGAGCGCTAGTGAGTGGTTGCTAGTAATAGGGTGGTGTAGGTAGAACATGGAGTTACCTCCGAGCACTGAACCTTCGTTTGCATTCGAATGGCAATAATTCAATTGAGAAGCCCCGAAGCACTGATCAACCGCAACGAATAAGTACGCCCAGTGGGGTCCTGACACGTCGCGACCAAACCCCCGGGGAAATTTTACACAAAGACGCTGAGCTTAGTGTTGAAAGGTTGACTAGGATCTCGATTTATTTTGTTCCCAGTTAACAGGCTATCCTCATCTCCCCTCTACTAACGAGGTCTTGGCGAAGTCGGACGTATTCGTGTGCTGTCATTTAATCGGCACATTACGAGCAGCGAAGCATGACATTGACGTGCGACAGTGGAACGTGCGATTTGAATGACTGCACGTGAAAGAATCCGGCTCTCAATGAAACAGCAAACGATGGATTGAAGGACTATTTTATATGCAGGTGTGAAACGTGGATGTAAAAAAAAAGAAAAAAAAAGAAAAGAAAAAAACCTTAATGCCGGTGGTGGTAGTGCTTCCTAGTATACTTGCTAGTGATGCTTTCCTGAGTAGTCCCTGGTTGATAACATTGTGTTTTAAAACTTTATTATACCTAGCGCATCCGCGAAAGCTGCTGAATATCAAAAGCGATTATAGTTGAAATAATAATCTGGGGCCAAATTCACAAATGTTTTTGTTCGTAAGTGTTCGTAAGTGGCTTTTTGTTCGTAATTGACACAGGTTTCCTCGTTTGTTGAACTGGTTTGCTGAAACACTTGTGCTTATTGTTTACCGTCGTCGGCGATTTCACTTAACTCACGCCACATCCGCCACAACCATTTCCGTCTTTCTCACGGCCACTGAACACGGCGTTACAACTTTGAGTTACCAATTTAAAACTTAAACCTGTTTCGGCTGCATTATGCTGTTGGGGCTATAGATTACGGCTTCCTACATATCTATTGCTATCTTCGCCTTGTCAAAAAAAAAAAAAAACAGAAAATGGGTTACTGCACCTGAAACGTCCTTGCGTGTTTCCAGATTTCCCCCTTTATACGACTGCTTTCGAATTTTTTAGGTCTGGTAAATGCATCTGCTTTTTGTAGGCAAATTTAGGATCTCATGCGCTTCCTTTGCGTTCTTTCCTTTTTTTACTATATTGTAAAGAAATTGCAAAGGTGGCTGTCATTCCGAGCATTTCCCCTCTCTTTCCCCCCTCTTTCTTTTCTTCCCGTGCTATCCCGCTTGCTTCGTCTTCACAATACATTTTCCTTGACGCTGGCCGTCCCTTTGACTACCGGCTAGTAGAAAACGATTCAACGGCGTTTTTCTTTTAAATTTATTATCATCACCGCGTTGGCATTCAAAACGTATTAACTATAGCCTTCGCGATCTTCTGGGATACTCATTTCATTGCGTGCACACTCATGACGGATGTGCCGGAATGTTGCACCGAAATATGCGAGAAAATAAAATACTATCTGACACGTGGTATCAGTTGTGCCCATACTGGCATTGTCTTCTTTAACTGCTTCTTCTTATTACACTCAAAATCACTAGTATTTTAGGCAGATAGAGCACACTCATTGAGAGTGCAAATAAAGTTTTGATGTAGGTCAATAGTTTTATTTATTTATTATATGTATATATATTATTGAATAAAGCTTTTCGCAAGCACTAGAGCACTGATAATCCTGTCGTTTACTTAAGTTAGGATACTCCGTCTCCTCCTCAGCCATTCGCTGGTCGTTCTCATGGCTTCCGACATCTGACTTATTGAATTGTTCATTGCATTTCGCTCAGTAGCCAATAGAAATCTATGGCACACCGGGCCTGGTGCAAGGACAAGGCGAGGCGCCACAGCAGATGCGGCTATCTCTTGTTGTAGGTTGCGCGCATGCGCGGAGACGCTGCACCTATGGCGTGCGCATTAATGCCGAATTCTTAGCATTCATTTAAAGGGAAAATGTAGTCAGGCCAAAGAAACGCTGTTGTCATCTACGACTAATTTATTCCTTGTGAAGCATGCTTTTTAATGACAGACTATTAATGCAAAGAAGCCAAAAAAAACAAGTTGTCAGGAAGAAGTTTTCATTGAAGCCGGCTGAGACTAAATTGGGACTCAGGCCGGCTTCGGGACTTCCCCTGCAGATTTGAACAATTGTAGCGTTCGCGTAGAACACAAAGGTTGATGAAAACGTTTGTGCACATCTAAAGTGCTTGTTTGAATCTATATATGTGAAGCGGAGCGTTAGTCACGTGGTGTGTATTAAATCCTATACAACTAGCGGTGATGCATACAATTGTGTTTAGTATCATTTTATGCAGCGTTCAACTTTATGAAATATTTATGTTTCTCCCCCACAAAGGTCACAAACTTTAGTTTTAGCAATCTTTATATTTATACACGCCATCGCTCACCATCTATGCTGAAATTCAAACACAGAATTCGGATGCACATTTTGAGACGTACGCGCAGCCTTAAATGTCACGAGTGCGAAGACGATGGAAAAATGCTTGTCCAGGGAAGAATGTCAATCAATGGTATAAGCAAAGAAAACTAATAAACGTATATAGCTACATTTAATGATTATGTACCTCTTCTGTAACAGTGGCACGTATTCATTCTGGAGGATTCGCCAAGAATGCGCACACACCAAGTGGCACAAACCGAATGGCTAAATCAAAGAAAAAAATCCTGGGCACCTCAGAACTTCTTATGAGTTGAGAATTCGAAAGCATTAATGTCCAATTGAATGCCGCTGAGCGGTCCTTCGAGTTATGAACTCCTCGCGGGCAAGCGAGTGCGTTGAGATGCTTCACGCGTTTTGATCTGGCTCTACCGAGGCGCAGTTATAGAACGCAGGCGAGAGCTTGCGCGGACAAGGAATGTGCAGATAACACAGCTAGGCTTCTGAGAGCGAGAGCGAGGGTGACGTGGCGTCGCGGTGGTTCCCTCTCCCCTCACGCGATACTGTGGCCGCAGGTGTTCCTTTTCGCCCGCTCTGCTCCATCGACGCCCGAGCCAGCAATTGCAAGCGAGCGTCACGTGCTCGTGACGTGGTGTCACAGCCTCGGATCGAGCCTCGTGGCGTCGCAGAAAATCGGACGCGAAAGACAAACCATGAGCGGAACTGCGTCGTCACCTCAGCAGAAGGCCTCCATCGTCTACACTAGGCTACACCTCGTTGGAGTCTCGGCTGCTCTGAGACTACCGAAGTGCTCACTGTGTCGCTCATTTAGTGTCATGATGCAGTACTTCGCTTCACCGCTTCTAGATGGCGGCGCTATTCCTGTCAAGAGAGAGCATATTTCATGCTTTCGCGCCGACGTCACATCCGTTACAGGAAGTTGATGCTGGACCCCGGCATAAAACATTTCTGTGTAAAAAAGACAGTAAAAAAAGTTTGCTCTAGAGCAAGGCAAGTTTAGCGTACCTCGGTTGTGCGTAATGAAAACAATATATTGCGACTTACAGCGTGTACGTACAATGTAGCCTCAGGATATCTGCAAGGCGTCCCAGCTAACTTTATGCAAGGTTTAAAAACATGCCGAAGCAGTCCAGGCGGACCAGTCCATGTTGTTGGCTATTGTATGGAATAAGCCGCACTATTTTTGTATTCGGTTTAATAACATAGAAAGTCAATAAGAATTACACGACTTCGCGAATATCAACTTTAGGATAGAACTTCCATGAGAAAATTGTACAACGTTCTACGAAACATCTGATTCATCAGCTTCTAACTTTCTACTAGTTACATAATCATTTTTTCTGCCTCGTAAAGAAACCTCATGAAATGAGAAAAAAAAGCACGTGACATGCCCGCTTACGCTCCGCGATTACAGTGCACTTAAACGTGCCGCGAGTGAACGAACAGCGTATTCAACCTGGGATCGAGCCCCTGGGATCCCCTTAGTCTTCTCGCTTATTGCATAGCGAGAGCTTCGGATTTTGTCAGTCTTAGTGCCGTGAGGCAGCACAAAATGATATAGACCAGATGCCTCTGCCTAAGCTCACGTACTACGTGACGCGTACGGTAAAAAGGACGTTCTATACGCACGCCGCCTTCGCCGTGAGTGGCGCTGGCAGACACTCCTAGAGAAATCAGGAATTATGATCTTTAATGAACACACGAGTAACTTCGTGGTGTCAATTCAACAGCAAGTAATACCCATAGTGAAGCAATATAAGTACCTCGGCGTACACATAAACGAAGGAAAGAATTACTCAAGCAACCACCAAGATAATCTGAAAATAAAGGGGAAGCGGAATGCAGCAATAATGAAACACAGAGCACCGTGGGGCCACAATAAGTATGAGGTGGTGCGTGGAATCTGGAAAGGAGTAATGGTGCCAGCGCTAACATTCGCAAATGCCATTATATGCTTAAAATCGGATATATTGGCGGGTTTGGAAGTTAACCAAAGATCAGTAGGCCGGTTGGCTTTGGGAGCACACGGTAATACGACAAATGAGGCAGTGCATGGTGACATGGGTTGGGCCTCTTTTGAAGTCAGAGAAGCACAAAGCAAAATTAGTTTTGAAGAAAGGCTCAGGAACATGGATGAAAATAAATGGGCGGCAAAAGTGCACAAGTATCTCTACATGAACAGCGTGGACACAGAATGGAGGAAGAGGTCAAGGAAGTTGGCAACCAAGTACAGGATAATCGAAACTGTAAATAGACAACCAGGGGTCATCAGAAAGAAAGTGAGAGAAATAGAGACCGTGAATTGGATGCAAAGAATGGAAACGAAAAGGACAATGGAGATTTACAAGAATGAGAAGAAAGAAATTAGAAGGGAAAATATGTACGATAACACAAAGGGCAGTGCCTTGCTATTTGAGGCTCGAGCCGGTTGCCTAAGGACGAAAACATATCGGAACCAGTTGGATGACCAGCCGTTATCGGAAGAAACAATTCTGCAACATCGACGCGACTCAACATCGCATCAGAAGGCCGTGCAAGCGCTCCTGCGGTTCCTGAAGTCCACTGGCCTGTGTGAACGTCTGTGACTGGAACGCCTCCTTTGTTACCAATGCCTGTGTTTTTTTTTCTTGTTTTTTTTTTGCTCTCTCTCTCTTTGCACTCTCTCCAACCCCTTTATCCCCCACCCCAGTGTAGGGTAGCAAACCGGAAACTGACTTCTGGTTAACCTCCCTGCCTTTCCTCTCTCGCTTTTTTTTTTGTTTTATTGATATGATATGAGGAGATGTTGACGCACAAGTAAGGCGCCGGCTACTCCTCAACTCTTGAATACGTCTAACCTACAACATACAGGGTTTAAAATAGCCTTCTCATATAAGCAACGTTTGCACAGCAACACGGTGAGGAAAAAAAAGTGGTACATACAATGTAGAAGTTCAATCACTCCACTGCACTGGAGAAAAAAGTCTCAAGAATATGAACAATAATGGCACCTTACAATACAGTCTCTAGTCAGCGGGTGGTGCACACATCGTGTACATGCATTTTTACATATAGTCACATATAATCACATTTTCACATATAGTCAGCACAGAATATAAACATAAATCACAAATCCACAAATCATAATCTCAACACATGCAATTAATCATACATACAACACAATCATAATACACAAACACATACACAGCTACATTGAAATAAAAGAAACATTACAAGCGTTAATAACGGCCAACAATGCCGCTCTCTTCAAGAAATGTTGTTAACGCTTTTAGAGCGCTCTTTTGCAAGGCCGTTGTTGACCAAGGGCCCAAAAGTTTCCTTAAACTGAAAGGTCTGTGGTCTAATGCCAATAAAGTTGATTTAAGTCGGCGTCTTGGTGTGTCGTGATGTGGACAATCTAAAAGGAGGTGATATACATCTTCATCTACAAATCCACAATCACATTGGGGGGTTTCCGCACGGCCAATTCTATGTAAGAAATGTTTTGTGTAGGCAGTGCCTAGTCGTAATCGATGAATAAGGGTTTCCATATTTCTGTCTAATGACAACGGAAATTTGAATTCAATAAGCGGATCACTATGGTATAAATCAGAGCTCTTCGAATTCTGGTCAAACCACGCATTTCTACACATTTTAAAAGATGTTGCCCTTATGATACAGCGTAATTCATTTTTTGATATTGGGAGCGAAATTGCATCATATTTGAGGTGTGCTTGACGTGCTGCTTCATCGGCTGCTGTGTTGCCAGGAATGTTACAATGTCCAGGTATCCACTGGAATCTTATTTCATGCTTCTTTTGGCTTGCCTTCGTGAGGTCTCTAAGTGTTTCGTATATTATACTATCACTGATTGTTTTTGATTTTGTGCTGCAGAGTGATATGAGTGCCGCCTGTGAATCGCTGAAAATTACCCATTTTTGCGCATCTCGTACTGAAGTTATAAATTTTAACGCACATAGCATTGCGAACAGTTCAGCCGTTGTGGACGAAGTCGCACGAGATAACTTAAACGATTCGTGTTTATTGAGGCGTGGTATATAGAATGCTGAAGCTGACGAGGTTGCTGTACTGGAGCCATCTGTATAGACGTGTACGTATCCTGAATACCGCATATAAATCTGGTAAAGTGCTAGTTGTTGAGCAGCTTGAATGCACATGTCTCTTTTTCTGAATATGCCATCTACTGACAATTCGATTTTTGGACGAGTAAGCAGCCATGGAGGCATATTCGACATCTGAGTTCCAAAATTCATTTCTTGGCAATACATGAAGATTTTCATGAATTTCTTTATTAACATAACATCTATCTCGTTTCATTATGTCTAGAGCCAATGGGTGGTTTTTATGCTGTGTTTGAAGACGAAAATAATGCCGGCATGTTTCTGTAGTTCTCATGACTGGAAACGGTGATTGGCGAGCCTCAGCTATTACACGACGGCTGGAAGTCGCTCGTGGAACTCCTAGACATATGCGCAGTCCTCTAGCTAAAAGTCTTTGAAGTCGCTCTTCTGACGTGTGTGAAAGTCTGTGCAATATGGGCGCGGAATACGCAATTTTTTGTCGTATTAATGCATTGTAAACAGTGAGCATGGTCGATACTGATCCACCCCATGATGTGCCAGCAAGTCTACGAAGTACATTCACTATCGCATTGACCTCGTTTTCGAGTTTTTTTATGTGGTGTACCCAGGATAGTTGCCGATCAAGTATTAATCCAAGAAAACGATGCGGTTTGACTATCATTAGAGGTTGTCCTTCCAGATTAAGAGTGAAATTTTTTAACTGTCTCCGAGTGAAGGGCAATACAGCAGTCTTCGCATGTGATAGAATCATTCCTCTCTCTCTCAAAAAGCGGTTAATAATATTTATGCCGTCTTGTAACGCCATCTGAAGTAATTGAACATTAGTTCCAGATGTCTCTTCTATCGGAACGAATATTCGGAACTAGATGAGACATGTGTATGCTGCAGTAAAGATCCAGAGACCACTCAGCACATCCTAATGGAATGCGACGGGATCCACCCAGCGAGAACCGTAGGTAACGTGCAACTCCCAGAAGCGCTTGGGTTTAAAGTGGAAGGAAACATAAACAGATCAGCCGTAGAGATCAGCAAGAGACGATTAGAGTACTGGTGGAAAAAAAGCAGGGAAAAGATGGATACGATCTGATCTCTTAAAATCATAGGCAGCGGTACAAGGTAAATTTTTGAAAAAGAAAAATAATGAGAGGTATACAAAAATGCTAGATAAAGAACATGTATAGTATACCTGATTAAATCAAGCATACTAGGTGACTATTTGTCGCCGCCCCGTTTCAAAGGGAATGCCAATAAATCATCATCATCAGGGCTAATATTGTATCAATTGATAAACACGAGAGTAATTGGACCGCAGGATGGAACCGCGGTAGCTTAATTGGTAAAGCACAGCCAGCGTAATTTGGGGGATGTGGGTTTGGCTCCCACATGCGGTGAGTTATCTTTTCGCGCACTTTCATTGCTCTTTAGATTACTATGTCTACATTGCAAGTAAGCTTAACAATTAGCTTCCCCTATATACTTTCTCTGGTCTCATTGTTTGTTGGTTGCGCACTATGGAACCTGTGGCAAGTTAGCCGTAGAGCCTATAAAAAAAACCGACAGTCAGGTTTACTCTTTCAAGTGTTGGACTTTCAAGTGTTGGAAGTACACTCACGCGTACTTTCAAGTGTTGGACTTTCGAAATCTGGAAGCAGATTACATAAGCTGCTAAAGCACCGTAAAAACTCGCGACATTGCCTTTTAACAGCGGGGCTGTTTATGCCGAGCGTAATCTGTCTGTCGTAGACAGAAAAAAACTCCACGGAGCGATGACGTCACCTCGCGTTGCCTAGTAACTGCCGGTGCAGGTGCGCGCTCGCTTCGCCCGACACAAACACGGCCCCACCGAGCTCCCGTCAGCTGCGCGCTACTGCGGATGCGCCGTGACGTCAACCCGGTGCGTCTGCGCTCGCCGCCCGTACACTGCACATCGCTCTCGCTCCACTTCCCCTACGACTTCGCCCCCAGCTGTGCACTACTGCGCATGCGCCGCGAGTCAGACGTGACGTCACGGCCAACTGTGCATGCGCTCCTTCGTTCCGTATGAAAGCCGGTGCGCGGCGGCTGCGTGCCAGACGTAGACACGGGGAGACCTAGGATGGTTCGCACTGCCGAGGAAGAAGCCGAAAATCTTACCATCACTTGGAATTACTTCGCATAACTTCGCATCACTTGGCATTACTTCGTAAACTTATCATCACTTCGTATAACCAGGACCAGTTAGGAATCGATCAGCTCCGCTTAGTCTTTAACGTTGCGCCACTAGTGCAAGCTACCCCGAATTTTTTCCAAAAGTTTTTACGCGCTCAGCCACATAATGGCTCAGTCATCACACAGCCCGGCAGACCCCGAGCCATATTTTTCACATCAAAAAAAAAAGAAAAACGAAACAAAACGTGTACTCTCCAGATACAAGTACTACAACGCACCAAGGTCATCCACCTTGATGCTGTTGTTGTTAATGTCGTTGTTGTAAAAATGGCCATCGGATGGAAAGATGTCACTGCAAACGCTATTCATCATTTTAGAACTGCATTTGTTTAAGACTGCCGCTAATTACTCTGCAGCTAAAACAATTTCAGCCACTCCTCATGTTAAAATAAAGCCGGTGGAGTCTTTACAATAGTGACAAAAAAACAACACAAAACATGGAGTATGTCAGCAGCAATACTGCTCCCTTCATTGCGAAACTGTGATTGTTCCCGTGATGCGTATTACATTAACGAGAAATAAATGATGCAGCAAATTTCTGATGTGCGTCACCTCACCCCGACCTTAAAGATGAGCCAGGAAATTTATAGTTTCTAAAAGCACGTTCGGACTTTGAGCATGCCAAAACCTAGTGCGACATGTCGTCATGTAAGCCATCAGCGCGATTACGCAGATCCTCCTGGCTCCTTATGTAGAACATCAAAACACTAAATAAAGAACTGCCTTAATGTCCACACCGAACATACATCAAAGACTGTCATCCCTTGAGCTATGACACGTCACGTCATTTGCCGATGGACTAACGCTGCCTGTGCATCTGGCGCTACCAAGGCACTTTTATCCTTCCTCGTGAGATAGTTTAGTTTGTTGAGTGTTGTGGCGGTGTTTTGTGTAGGTTCTGTATCTGTCATGCATACTGGGTATCATGTCATTTTTTAACGTACCAATCCGGAATAGCATGCAAATCGTGCCGTAGGGCAAACCTCTCCTCGACCCATTAAAGCGACCCTTTATCTCTTCACAAAAATACCCATATAGGTTGGCTTTTTTTATATCGTTGACGTGATTTTAAAGCGTCGCCTATGGTACGTAGCACTATTCCACCTCTTGAGCGCGATTACTATAAAAGAACGACGTTATTTATTTACTAAATAATTAGCTAATTAACTTTGAAGCTGATTACTTTTTACGACGCATTTTGTAATTTACCAGGTGTAGCCGGTGAGTTCGCAGGTCATATACGTTTGGAACAAATTCTGAGGATTACATCAGTTTCGAGTTGAGCATTCCAAAAGTGTAGGATGAGCTGCACTGGTGTTCTAAATATGAATGCATAATAAGGTGGTTTGTTAAAAAATGTTAGTGCAACAACAATGCCTTTTTACGGATAGTTTGACCGCGCTTACCTCAAAACTTGTGCGAGTTTTAAAATTCGTTCCAGGTGCGTTTTGCCTTGTGAAATCACTGCAAAATATTGCGATTCGTAAATTGCAATATGTACGCGAAAGTAATTAGTCACAGCCTAATTAGTCAAATTTAGTTAATTCGTCAATCAACCATTTTAACTTTTTTGTGCCAGGAATGTTCACCTCTTCGAGTAATCCAGTCAATAAACACATTTGCGCTATATGCCACAGGTGAGTTTTTTAACTGTTTGTTATCGTTAAAAGAAAAAAAAAACCTGAATACCTAACGATGTAATCCTTGTATCTTTCTCGATGTATCGCAGGCGTCATGAGAAAATAGTGCAGACGACAAGCAGACAAATTACGCACATTACAACGTTGTAGCAAGCATTCCAGTACTTTATTAGGGCTTAGGCAACTAGTAGATTCCCCAAATGAAGGGAAACACTCAAACAAACTGTAGCAAGAATTAAAAAGGTTAAATTTTCTTCACAGATTGTAAAGTGCACTTTACAGGTGACATATTGATTGGAGAGAGAGTGACAAACATTTATTGGATTTCGGCCCCCGGTCCAGAGTTACTTGGTGTCGGAGTGGTGGTAAAAGGTGACAATAGACGGGGCCGGGCGGGCAAAGACCGAAATCTCTCCGCTTAGATTAAAGTATTTTTTTTTTTTTCGCAAAGCTTGTTTTCTCGCATCAAGGTGTTTAATGCAAGAAAGCCGAACGCAGTCATTACAGGAGATTTCTTGGCCTGCATAACGTAAAGATTCTGGCCGCAATTTTGTAGTGATGCCTTTACCGATGCCTTCCTTCTCGTGAGTTTCGTGCTTCGTCAGTGGTGAGAAGCACTCCATCCGCGTTATCAGTGGTATCAACCGGCCGCCAACGCTGGATGATACGAGTGGCATAGAATAGAGTGGAAGGCACCGCTGCAAAATCGCGGCTCCTTTTTGGCGATAGCGTTATTTGGACCATAGCGCTTAGGCGACGCGGACAAGGAAGTACGTCAAGGACGGGCGCTAACTTTCAAGGGATTTTTACTTCCCTAAGTCACATATTTATAACAACAAAATACAACAACACGGATACACAGGTTGTCAATCACCGCACGTACAGCCCTGCAACGTCGAAATAGGCCATTTCGCTTCTCCGAGATGCTATCTCGACATTGCAGGGATGAACGTGCGAGGATAGGTAAGCTCTGCATCCATGTGGTTGTATTTTGTCCTTATAAATATGCGACTTAGGGAAGTAAAAATCCGTTGAAAGTTAGCGCTCGTCCTTGTAGTTCTCCCTTGTCCGCCTCACCTAAGCGCTATGGTCCCAGTAACTATAACAAACCAACTAACGCAAATGTCTGGAATCCTTTTGGCGAGATCATATTTCATCTTTGACACCTACTGTTCCCGACCGGCTGGTTCGGATGGTACCTCGGCAGGTCGCCCTTTTAAGTGCGAAGCACTTTTGGGGCCCGGGCTGTCGGCGTCTAATATGATGTCATGTCGTCGTGGTCATGCAGAAAAACAAGATCTACCAAAAATTCGCGTCTCGTTCACTTGGTGTACACCAAAATTGGCAGGGAAGGGTACGAATGTATGACTAACATGACTGATAGGTCATGAGTGAGTGAGTGAAACAACGTTATTGACGATCCGGCATAAAGGGACTGATATAAACTGATAGATCATGATATCAATAACATCACATGCTGGTCAGTTACGTCACGATTACCGATAATAAAATTACGTGTGGCGAATACCCGCATTCGATATGCGGGTATGAGCCAGGGATATGCGGGAGTCAGCAGAGACTCGCGAAAATCGCTTCCGAAACGCCAGTCTGGTACCAGCGCAGCACAAGAGAGGGCGCCACCACCCCACAAGCACTCGATTCCTCCTCACTTGTACAAGAATAGCACAAGGATAACATAAAGAAAATATTGGCGCATCACTGCTTCGCACTTCCCCAGGTTCCACGTTAGCGGAGCCGCATTAGCGATGAATTTGAGCTACTCAAGTGCATAATTTTAATGCAGTGTTTAATGTAGCTCCAAACCTGCTCAAACCCTGCGCTTGTGTAGTTCAAACCAGCGGTGAGTTAACATAAGGGAAACACCAGCGCATCACTGCTTCGCACTTCCCCAGGTTTCATTCACGTCAGTGGAGCTACATTAGGCGCAGGATTTGAGCAAGGTTTGAACTACACACGCGCAGGATTTTTCTTTTTCACTGTGTTGACACTAAACGGCCAGGCGGCATGTACTCGATCTTTGCATAATATTGTGTTTAGATAAGGCTGTGCACACCAAAAGGCGCAAAGGCGACACCATCTTCCGCAAATCGCATGAAGTAGAAATAGAAGCTGTTTGAGGGGGAAAAAAGAAAAAAAGAAAACCTATTTGACAATTGGTAAGTTCAAACTGGAATGAGATTACAGTAGAGTAGAATAAAGTGATATCCAGCCCCTTTTCAGATTTAAAGGACATAAATTGGGCAGACATATGCGTTGCGTGGAATGTGTTCCATTTAGAGCGCATTGGACAACATTTACAAAATATCTGGCTTAACAAACGCGATGTTAGAATTTAACGGATAATTCTAGTCTAAGACATAATTACAACAGATTTGGCGAATATAGGACAACCATAAGGCCCGCTTTGGGAAGGGTGGGGTAAAGGTGGATACTCGAGGGGCTGCTGGGAGCGGGAGCATAGAAGCGCCGGGACACTACAGAAAGAACAAAGCAAATCTCGCTGGCCCCAAGCAATACTGCTTCCTTGGAAACAAATGCGATTAACTGCCGATAACAACTTCCACTCTTGTCCTCTAATGCTGGCGGCCACGGCGGGTACTCGTGATTGGCGGACCCGACACAGGACTTCTTCCGTGCCACAGAGCTAATTTGGCAGCCCGGAAGAAAGCTGTAGCGTGGCGCCGGTCAACGGAAGCCATCAGCGGGATGATCACGAATTTGCTCAAGCAAGCCTTCTCCTCGCCCCCCCCCCCCCCCCCTTCTTATTTTCTTTTCTCCTAGACCTCCAGGAACGTGTAAGCTGCCACATCGGTTCCTGTCGCTCTGGTTCAGCGTGCGCACACATTACAGTGCGAAAAGGGAGTGCAAACAAAAAGTTGTCGCAGTTTCACCCGATAGGCGAAGCATCAATTGCGATAGCAAATTAGTACAGAGCTGTACACACAAACACACACACACACACACACACACACACACACACACACACACACACACACACACACACACATATATATATATATATATATATATATATATACGGGGGATTCATGGTTACCCGAATGATCCCCCGGTGCTTCGCCCACTCATCATCATTCACTTCGTGGATATGCGGTGCTTTTTTTATATAAATAGGCATTTGGTGCCGCAGCTAAACGTCGCCTCCCTCCCCCCCCTCCCACGGCCTTTCGCGCGTCGGAAGAAGTCGCGTTTGCTCTACATATATGGGGATTGTAAAGGAGGAAAGAGACGCTTAAATCTTCAACCCTTCATGGAGCACGGCGCCGAACGCGCGTTTGTTCTCCGCCGTGCGTTCACTCCCCGTGAAAGCGCACGTCCCTCGCGCCATTTCACTCGCACATACAGCGTCCGGCGCGCGGTGACGAAGCCATGCATCCGTACCAACTCGCCCAATTGTCAGTGCTACTCGACGATTTCATCGCCATTGACGTCATACGGAACCTCACGGCGACGGCGACGACGACGCCGACGGCAGAAATCAGCTTTGGAGTGTCCATATAATTGCTATCGCAATAAAAGAATATTGGGCTGTTTTAAAACGTCCCAGTAAATGTGTGCGGTACGCTGGCGAGAGCATGGAAGCCGGTTCGTCTAAGAAAGCTGTTCCCACGTGTTTGTCCAACACACAGGCATCCGCAAATCAGGACTAGCGTTGCGCGGCAGTACCTTTGTGAATACTACCCTTATTCACAAAGCTTATTCTGACTGCCTTATTCTAGAGGCACAGCAAGTTGCACGCTTTTCGTAAGACCGAAATTTTATGTGATGGTTGCATGTTAATTCTTTTGACATTTAGCTATTTTGAACCTAACGGCAGGAGGATGGTTCCTAGAGTTTCGAAATCCTGAGCATTAGATTGATTGATGTATTCTGAGGTTTTACGTGCCACTTAAAAAAACCAGTTCTGATTATGAGGCACGTCGTAGTGGATGTAGTGGAGAAAATTGTTTTCACCGAAACTTGAGTAAAGCCGACACTTGAGGCACTCAAGTTTTGAACAGATCAAAAAGCACATGCCTCCGAAATCTTTCCTTGATCGGGCTGAGTAGCCGCAACTAAATGCGCAAGTTCCTTGAAGGAAAGAAAGAAAGAAAGAACGAAAGAAAGAAAGAAAGGAAAAAAGAAAGAAAGAAAGAAAGAAAGGCAGCATCGTCCTTGTATAAGCCCACAAGCTGTGCACGATCTTTTGTGAAAATCCCAAGAGGTAGCCATTGGTTTTGTGTTGTGGCAGCAGACACTGACGCAGCATGTTAAAACCTGCGTCAACATGAGACGGAGGCCTAATACTGAAGGCGCACGTAATCCCCCCTTGTGGCCTTCCGAAGTTTGATAACAACCAGAGCGTAGCGAATTTTTTGCTCTCTACGTGTATAATTTGAAGCTTATGATAGATTTTCAAAATAGAAGAAAAAGGAGATGGCCCCAATTCCTTGAAATGGGTGGTGTGAAACGTACTCGTATAAGACTGCGCACTTTATCTTGGGTTGTCTACAACGAGATCTCGTGCTACCCGCTCGCGTTACCGTGTGCTGTCTGCCAATAGCTTAAGTAAATGTAAAGGGCAAGGACTTGAACATGTTCTCGCTTCGGAGCATCTCTTTAGTTTTGCGGGGATTTATTGAGTATAGCTCTCGGATGACTGGCACGATTATGATGCAGAGAATTCCAGACGGTCGTTTTGAAATGTCTGCTCCGCCATTACTCCCTGCTTTAGTTATTTTCTTGTTACACGACAAAAGTAATCTTATTTTGCATCAGCGTTTTAAGTTTCAGGAGGGCCACCATCAACAGCTATTCCTAAGATCTTCAAATATTACGGCTAGCAAGATCCTTACCTTCTCTCTCTCTCTCTATGTATATGTATTACAGGACGCTGTCAAATTCTCAAAAGCGGTGCTTTGAGCCAGTTTCTCAAGACATAAGGCGGAAAAGAAAATAATGGTAGCGAACCTCTTCTGTACTTATCGCCGTTCATGCATGAAGAAATTCTGATCCTTACTTTATCTAGCGGCAGAAAAACGGCCCCTACAGAGTGTCGGAATCCGAGCTTAAGAAAGATTGCTTTCACCAAATTCTGAAGGAAGTAGACACTTCAGGCGAATAAGATTTGAACGGATGAGAAAGTACGACGCTGTGAAATCTTTTCTCGATTGGACAAACTCAGCAGCTGCGACCTAACGCGTAAGTTCAGTGTAAGTAAGAAAAGCTGCACCAGGCGGCAACGTTCGGTATAGAGCCATTAGCTGTGCCGATTTTTAGAATAGTTGTACTGACCTGTGCTGCAGCCATGATCTCTCCTTTTTAACGCTACTCCGATGCCATGCACATGAAATTGGTGGAAAATGTTGGAACCCCTGCGATTCGATGCAATTTAGGGCGATTTCCTGCACAGAAATATTGCGCGCAGGCATGGCTCTTGTTCTTGTTCTGTAAAGCCAGACATAATGCGAGTTTAGAGTTTGCACACCCCCTTTTTTAAGTGTCATTTTGTCCCAATACATGCCTTTAGCTCCTATGGTCACCGTTGCTGGCTACACACTGATCACTATACACTGTGCTTGTCCAAAGATTTATCACGCGACGATGGTCTGGCAAAGAGAAAAGCGCGTTTGGCACCGTGCTTCAGGTTGCCTCACGGCATCCGCCGGCCCGGTCCTTGAGCATAAATTGGCGCTAACCCATATTTCTTAAGCAAAAAAAAAAAGCATAAAATCGATGCATTGTGTCATTACTAACGTACGGAGCCATAGCTTTGAACATAACGGAGAAGCTCGGCAGGAGGCTAAGAATGCACAGCGAACGATGAAAAGCAAAGGCGTAACTTTAAGGGATAGAATAGTATGGATTAAATAGCCACAGAAGATTATATTACCTAGCTAACTGATATAAAACGTTAAAGATAAAAGGAGGAACTTCGCCAGGTCTTGTAATGCATAGAAGAGAACCGCTGGTCATTTGGATAACTGAATGTGTGCCAAGGGAAATAAAATGAAGTCGAGTACAGCAATCGATTCGGTAAAATGATCGTTAGGAGAGGTCTTCACCACGCAGTGGATGAAACGAACAAGAAGAATATAATGATATTGATGATGAACTCGCGGGAAACTCGCCTCACTGCGACCAATCGACTCATCGTTTGCTTAGATAAACAAGTGGGGGCGCACCCTTTCGTCTGTATAGCGTCACAGGAATCAATTGCCAAAATTAACGTTACACATACAGTCTGGCGTACGAGGGAAGTCTGTGCTACGGTCATTCAAGACATTCATCTCACCGCCCATGATTTCAAATGTCGCACTAACGTGGACGTGTACAGTTTCTTTGCAATAAGAAAGGAAAGAAGTTGACGGCACGTTTTGCTGGCGAAATAAGACCACATATGTGCTAACTGACCCATTCGTTACATTGACCTAACTTTGCCTACTCAAACGGGAGGTAACCGTAGTGCCATCAAGCTCAAGGCTCCTGCGCAAGTTGCAGCACATTGTAAGTCTCCGCTTAATATGAGATGCAAAGAGATAAATATAGAGGAAAGCAGCGATGCCGAAGCGGAATGAGGTGCAGAATACGAGGTAAAATTATGAGAGAAGCTGTTCACAAGAGGCCGCTGCTAGAAATCAAGGCCGGAATAATGCGCCCAGGGCGGGTGCCTCACCGCCCCTATCAGAGCAGCTGAGGAGCACGTGTGGAGGCCACCACCACCGACGCCACCACCACAGGTGTCCGCCGGCTGCATGCCAAGCGGGTGCAGCCAGGCGTCCTCAGAAGCAGCGGCCGGCGCCACGCTGCTCTCACAACTGGCCAAATTTGATAGTCCCTACGTGAGCCTCCTGCGAAACAATCCTCTCGTAATAAGATCAACGGTGCGCGACGGAGTGCGGCCTCTTTCTCTTCCCTTTCTCGGTGCTTTTGCGGCACGCACGCGCATATATGCAGATAAATACGTAGGTACGTGTAAATATATATATATATATATATATATATATATATATGCAGGAATTTCCAGGCGAGTATGCATGCACCGCCAAAACAAGGCAGGTCACTTCAGCTGCATGCGCCGGCACACAGCGATTCTGAATAGGAAAAGGAGGACGGGAGAAAAAAAAAAACAGAGGCGCGGGTGGGGAAGGAGATTGTAGGCTGAGAGAACGTGACCGCCGTTAAGCGCAATATGGTATCGCTCCTGCATTCCGGTGCAACAGCAGCACGAGAATTGCTGCACGCGCTCGCTGTCTCCGCTGTCCCGTGAAAGCGGCCCCCGAAGTCTACTTGCCTTCGATATTCATAGGAGGCGATAAAAGGAGCCGTGCGTAACAAAAGTAAATGCAAACGCGCTGCCAGGGAGCTGACCGGGGTAAACAGGCAAGACATACGAGCGTCGCCCTCGGTGGCCTCTTCCGCCCCCTTTTTCCTTTTTATCCCCTGTAGGCGGCCCAAGAGCGAACATACAGACACCCACCCTCATCCGAACGCCGTTGCCTGTAACGGTGGTAAACGAACTTTTAGGGGGAAGGCGACAAAAGATGGCCCCTATCGCTTAAATCACGATGTGCGCCCGGGGGCACCGCGGGACTCGGGGAGTGCTGCCGATAATTTGCGCTTGGCGCACGTCGCGCGCGGCGCCCATTCATTGTAATGCGCCGTATACACGCAGGCGCGAGCTAAACAAGAAATGAGGAGGTGGAAAAGTAAGTCGCGGCGCTAAGCAGCAGCTAGTGAACGATGGTGTCCAGAAAAAAACGCAAAGTGTCGATTGTCGCGTCGTAATCGAGGGTGAACGGCAGAATGCCGTGACTGCGAATGGCGTTCAGACGCAGTCACCCTATAAAACGAAGATAATTTTTCCCCAACCTTGGAAATAGTGCGAGAGAACGAGATTTTAATAAAGCTTCCCTCGAGGATGGAAGAAAAAAAAAAGGGAGGGCAGGGAGGTTAGTCAGAATAGAGCGCTGCTTGCCAGCCTATATTGTATTGGGCGGTTTTGATGAGACATTGATGGAGGCATCCTTGAAATTGCATCATGTATTCCTTTGCACACAATTGCGCCAGGACGAAACCTGTTTCAGGGGGCAGGCATACTGCTATCATTCGTCGTCCACTAACTCGGGAAGTTGAAGAAAACCTCTGCAACTGTCAAAGTAAGTTTCGCTACCTGACAGATGCTATCATTATTTTTAAAAAGTCGCGGTTTTGCCCGACAGGCGAAGCATTGATTGCGTTAGCAAATTAGTGGACAACTTTACGAAGCAAGGATGCCGGCCGTATAAGCTTGTAAACATAAGCGTGCTAACTAAATTAACCAGCATGATGTCACGCCCGCACAAGCACACATGAGCGCATCTCACTTGTTGACCGCGGAAACTCGCTGTCAAAACGCTGTAGCCACTAAGCGCGGCAGCAGCAGCAGCGCGCGAATGGACCTTAGTGCCGCCGCTCGCATCAACGCCAACTAAGCCGCGAAAACACAGTGCAGGGCGGGATCTGCCCCCGCCGCAGATGGCTTTCAAGATAGTGCCCGGGCGGGGGCGCACCGCGTAGAACTCCCCCCCCCCCTCTCTCTCTCTACCCTCCCTCCGGAGCCTTGCGAGCCTGGGCGTGCGCGGAGTAGAACGCCCCCCCCCCCCTCCCTACCCTCCCTCCAGAGCGTTGCGCGCAACTGGAAGCGGAGCGCTTCCTTCTCTCTTCCCGCAATGGCGTGCGCGAGATTGAGCCGCGATCGCCAGCTCACGCTCGCACGCTTTCACTCGCACATACAGCATACGGCGCGTGGCGACAGTTTTATCGCCCGTGGACTTTATACGGAACCTTACGGCGACGGCGACGGCAGAAATGTGCCTGGAGTGTCCATATAATTTCCATCACAATAAAAAGAGGAAATCACTGATTACGTACACTCGCTTGATACAGCACAGCAACCACAGCGCTACTATCGTGTATAATATTGGAAGCGAGAGTGAAGAGAGAAATCAAGAATAGGAAAGACAGGGAGACTAGTGTCCAGACGGGAGTGTCCAGTTTGCTACCCGACAATGGGAAAAGAGAGAGAGAAAGTATAGAAAGAGGAAAAGGGGTAGGAAGTGAGCACAGCACGCCCGCAGGAGGACGCACAGGGAGAACTACGAAAGCTCACTCCGGTCTATGCACTTCGAAAACTGCACTAGTGCGTGAATAGCATTTTGTGCTAGCAACGCTTTTTGACCATATTCACGCCATTTTAGATTCAGAAGGTGGTTTTGAGTCCAGCCAGTTCTAAGTTGATTGGAAAGATAGGCGTTGGACGTCACACTGGGGACAGATACATACACAACAGGTGCTCGATAGTTTCATGGCATCTACGGGAGTCATTTGACGGACTGTCGCCCATACAAATATGGTATGAATAAGCGTTCGTAAGCGCCAGTACCATCCAAACTTGCGGTAAACCAATCGAGGACAGAATTCACACTCAAGCCACCAACCGCCAAACGTAAATAAGCCAGGTTGTCTCTACCTTAAAAACTAGTGACCTCGCAATGGTGCACTCGTATACGCGGATCAAAGGGAGGGACACGCAGACGAGAGTGGTGAGATTGCCGAAGTAACTAGGAGAGCACGGCATCAGTTGAGGACTGACGTGAGTATACTTCACACCACTGGGGATGGCTTTTTGTCATTGCACGGGACTAAACAGGCTGATGACGATGATGATAATCCACAGGCGACTAACAACGCAACTATGCTTCAATATGTATAATCGAAACTGAATAATTTGATAGGTTACGTTTTCTCATCTTCCCCTTTAAGCCGACAACCATAAAAAAAAAATCGTCGGCCCTTCCACTCTGTGAAGATGGTTAACCAGCGAAGCTGAAACGTGTGGCCCCGGTGTTTACCACTGGGTTAATCCCGAGGGTTCATTAAAGTATTTCTCAATTATGAGGTTACAAACACGTTCGGCTGCGACGGAGAGAACGACGTCACTGACGGTATGCCCGCAGTCCGCCGTTGTCGCTTGCGTTCGATGTCTCGAGTTTGCTCGGCGGCGTTATTAGCAGCATCCGCCCGCAGTTGCCGCTTGTGATACTTCGAAATTAAATTGCTTCAAAATAAATCTGCCCGTTACGTAAGACAATGAATGGCTAATACCGCCCTTTAGCAACAGCTCATACCCCCGTAAACATGGCCTCCCCATTACGACGACAGAAGAGAAGTGAAATTCTACGTTGGAGTCATGAGCGGGAACGAAGCCAGCTGTGGAAGCAGACGACGACGACGAACGCGGGAGCAGTGGCACGAGCGCGTGCCGAGCACGCGAACGAGCGCAACCCGAGAGGCGCCAACGAGCCAGATGCGGAAGAAGACGACGACGCTCGAGCCAATGCTGATGGTGATAGTTTTCTGTACACAGGCGATTTTGCCTAGACATATAAAGCTTCGCTTTAAAAATAATAACAATAACCTGCATGTTGTCTGCGTTCACCGAGAATACGTGCACAATTATTTATTCGGCGCAGTTGCTATAGCATTCTGCTTCTGATCACGAGGTCAAGGGTTTGATTCCCGGCGGCCTAATTTTGATGAGGGTGAAATGCAAGAACGCTCGTGTACATATATTTATGTAAACGTTTAAGGCGTCCAGTTGGCGAAAATTATTTATTTTATTTATTTACAAAACCTGCTGTCTCAGATTTGAGACAGCAGGAGTGGTTATGTACATCAAGACAACATACAATCAACATGTCACATGTAAACGAACTTCGTCTACAAAACGCTCAGGTGGCAATTCTCGGAGATGAGTATATAGGTATTAATCTGGATCCCTTCACTACACCATCTCCGATAGCCTCAGTATTGCTTTAGAACCTTAAATCTCATGAATCACTGAATCAAATACCTTTATCCGACTTTGTTGAAATTAAATTCTGTAACGGGGGAGCAATATTTTTCTTCTTTTTTTTTCTAGAAAATCTTCGATTGTCGCAATATCGTTACAAGATGGTCCTGCTGCAGTTCGTCCTTGATAACTGCGTGACATGGGTCCCCCTTTAGTCATTTCAGAATGCAGAAAATATCACCACTTTCTCCAAGCTGCCTTGCTCGCTATCGCTATCCTAAAGCGTCGAAAAATTCCTACCTCTACTTTCGAATGAAAGCTCAATGGTTAAATAGGGCATATGAAACAATCCCCGTTTGCACAATGGCACATACGGCCGCACTCACGTCCGTACGTATACGCACGCACGTATGTGGATGTACATACATACATACTGTCACCAGAAGTATGTATGTATGTATGTATGTATGTATGTATGTATGTATGTATGTATGTATGTATGTATGTATGTATGTATGTATGTATGTATGTATGCATGCATGCCCCCGCAGAAGCCCTGAGACTCCCTGGCTCATCCGGTTACAATTTCATCTGCCCAACCGGTACAATACATCGCAGAACGACGCACGCCTCCAGCATTTCCCTCCGCCACACCTCCCGCTGTGTTTCCGCAGGAGCAACAGGTATATGACGCCGCCGATCGACGCATGACACCTCGGAAGTCGGATGTTTGGCGAACACCGGACCGACGGCCTCTGTTCTTCCACTGCGGTGAGGCAGATCATTTGTACCGCCAGTGCCCATACCGATGTCTCGGGTTGCGGGGCTTTTCCACTTACTCAACGCCACCCCGACTTGGCCAACGACCTCGGAAGATAGAAGATTATCTTGCTCAACAGCGCATGCCACAGTCTACTGGGCGACAGTCACGCTCGCCGTCACCATGGCGATTTCACCACCACCCCAGCGATATTCCGGCCCACGATCGCCACGTCCCCGCCGGGAAAATTAACCACAGCGATCTTTGTGGGCGAGGCCGCTGGCAATCGACACGCTGAAGACCTCCGATCGACGCGAACGAGCGAGGACACCGATCCGACGTCAACTGCAGATGAACGGAATGACCGGCTTTCGCTCGACATACCGGTGGTGTCGACGGTTACGCGGTTAGCGCTTTAGTAGATACCGGTGCGGCCTATTCTATCTTAAGCGGGAAGCTGGCGACGTTTCTGAAGAAAGTAATTACCCCTTGGCATGGCTCGCAGATTCGTACGGCTGGCGGTCACGTCGTTACTCCACTGGGAACATGCACGACAAGAGTTCGGATTCGAGGATCGACATTCGTGGCGAGCTGCCTTGTCCCATGCGCATGCTCCCGTGACGTCATTCTCGGAGTTGATTTTCTGCAAGAATACGGCGCTTTTATTGATCTCCGGGGAGGTGTAGTAACCTTCTCGGCAAACCGAGCACTCGACGTGTACGACCACAAGCGATGAGACGACGCCCTTCGTGTCTCCACCGAAAGTGTTACGCTCAGCCACCGTTGTCGAAACATTTCGAACCGAGGCAGAACATAGGAGTTTTCCAGTATGGTCGACCGAAACCACTGCGAAGCAATCGGAACGCCCGTACTGGGCTGCAGCGACAAAGGCTGCGCGATCCCGACTATCTGCAACCGATTTCAATAAAGAACGGGCCCAAGATGTGCGGCGCCCTATATTGTATTGTGGGTGGACATTTCTTGGAAGTGGAGCTACCGTAAACGTACCTCTGATTGAGGACGGTAGAGTCACTTTACGCTCGTTAGTCCTATGCATTCCAGGATGCGCCTACCAGCCCGCGAGGACGATAGACGCACGACCTGAGCCATCTGCTGGGCCTCGATCACCTCAATTGTATGAGCTTCTCGGTGCTGGTGGTGATAGGCAAGCCTAGAACTCGCTTTATACTTTTGCGCATCAGTGCATCGATTTTTTGCCTCTTCCCTTTTGGACCAGTGCAGCGCCGAAGCGACGTAATTAATGTGGCTCATGAGAAACGCATGGTAGAGCCGAAGGAGATTGCTCTCGCTCAGCCCTCCCCTGCGGTTCGAGACCCTGAGTATGAGCCTAAGCATGTTATCCGTCTTGGAGGTGATGCGGGCCATAGTCTGTGAGTTGCCCCCTTTGGACTCCAGTAGGAGTCCGAGGATCCTGATGGAGTCTACCCTGGGGATCATCAGCCCATCCCGTGTGTATAGAGCTATGGGAATCTGCTCTAAAGGAGTGAGGTAACTCACCTCTTATCGGGCGGGTCTGTACAGTAATAACGCGTACTTAGCCGGTGACAGGCTCAAGCCCGAATCAACTAGAAAGTTCTCCGTGATGTCTAGTGCTTGTTGAAGCGCCTGCTCTAACCCGGCGTCGGACCCTCCCATGCACCGCACGGTGATATCGTCCGCGTAGAGAGCATGGTTAGTCCCGCGCACCATGGCGAGTCACTCCGAGAGGCCCTTCATGGCAAAATTGAAGAGTAGAGGAGATATGACAGCCCCTGTGGGGTGCCTTTCGCTCCCAAGGTAAATTCCTCGGATTTGAATTGACCGATCTTGATGGTAGCTCTGCGATCCCTGAGAAATGAGCTAACGTATGCGTGGAAATGTTGTCCCAGCCCCATATCCGAGGCCGCCTCAAGCACAAACTTGTACGAGATATTGTCAAAAGCTTTTGTCAGATCTAGAGCTAGTATGCCTCTAATATCCCTGGTGTAGTTGTCAATAATTTGTCTCCTGATAAGGAGCATGACATCCCGTGTGAATAGTGCAGGTCTAAATCCTACCATATTCTGTGGAAATAGCTCTTTACATTCTATGTACCGAGATACCCGATTGTGAATCGCATGTTCGGCCACCTTGCCCACGCAAGACGTAAGCGAGATGGGCCGCATGTTCTGCGGCGCTAGAGGTTTACCTGGCTTTGGGATGAGCACAACTGAGGCCTTCTTCCAGGATTGGGGGCCAGCCCCGTCTCCCAGATTTTTATTGACTTCCTCAGTGAACTTCTCGATGGATTTACCGTCAAAGTTACGTAAGAGCCTATTCGAGATCCCATCCGGGCCCGGGGCAGAGCGCCCGTTGAGCTCATGGAGGACCTCCCAAATTTCGGGTTCAGTGAAAGGTGCGTCCAGCTCCTGAACCAGTCCCCCCCGGTAACGAGGATAGTCAGTGTCCCCGGAAAGGCCCAGCGGAAGATATCTGTCCGCTAACCCCTTGCAGGAGCGCCTTTTCGGACACCCGCTTCGCCTTTTGGCTATGAACCATTCTGTCAATAGCCAATCTCTGATTACCCTTGGACTGCGAGTCATCCAGTAATTGTTTGAGGAGGTTGCACTTGCCTCCCGCTCAAATCTGTCCGTCAACCGAAGAACATACTCCATTCCACTGCTGTTTCGACAGTTTAATAGAGTAGGCTTCAAACTCGCGATTCAGCTGCGCAATTTTCTTTCGAAGTCTGCGATTTAATCTTTGCGTCCTCCATCGGGCTAGGATGGAATTCCTGGCCTCTAAGAGGTGCGCGAGACGTGCATCCATCCGATCAACACTCAGGTCTGTTTTGACAACCTTGGTCGCAGCTTCAAGTTACGAGTGCATCACTACAATTCGAGACTTCATGCAACATCAAGTACGCAGCTCTCGTGTCCTGCTAATGGGAGACTTTGATTCCGAACATTGATTGGACTACACTTAACAACACATCGGCTGCCGCGGACGCACTGATAGACCTAATGCTGAACTTTAACCTTCATCAAATCGTATGATCTCCAACGCGCACACAAAACACAACTAAAAATATACTTGACTTGATACTTATTAGTCAGCACTTTCCAATAGGCCAGGTTCAAACTGATGTAGTTTGAATTTTTTTTCACAGCTAGCTTCCGATGCAGCCACTGATACTAATCTACTTTGGCTCAGGTTCAAATCTACTGTTATCCACTGTATTGCTAACTTCATACCAACGAAACTAAGGAAACCAACAGTGAACAATCCTTGGATAACACGTGAAGTAATTCAGGCAAAGCGAAGAATAAAAAGACTGCGCAGGGTGCTGAAAAACACAAACTGCGAGCCGTCCATTCGGCACAAACTACATTGCGCCAAAGCAGAGTTCAGACAGAAAGCAAAAAATGCCAAACAATACTACTTCAGCGTCACCCTTCCTAGTTTTATAAAAAAGCAATCCTAACAGGTTTTTGGAGACACCTTCGCACTAATAATTCCACGGCGTCGCACACGGGTCCCGAGGAAAGAGAGGAAAAAGCTAATGCATATAACAATTTCTTTCGCTCAGTATTCACCGCAGATAACGGTATCACGCCTTCCATTTCATCCTTTGGTTCATCAAGCATTGATTTTCTTGAAGTCACAGATGCAGGAATACTCAACCTACTGCTTAACTTCGATCCTAAAAAAATCCAGTGGCCCAGACGATATTTCAAATGAGTTCCTTAGAAAATATGTGGAATGGTGCAGCAAGTATCTTGGGCTAATTTTTCCGCAAATCACTTACTTTGTCTCAGCTACGAGACGACTGGAAAATTGCAAAAATAATACCCATTCACAAATCTGGAGCTAAGTCTTCAGTAGCAAATTACCGTCCGATATCCCTTACTAGCACTTCGTGTAAGTTGTTCAAACACATTATCCTAAAAACACATAACCGTTTTTTCTTGAGAAACTAAACTTCTTGTCCCCTAATCAGCACGGATTTCGTAGTGGTTTGTCCACTATCACCCAGCTAACCGAGGTAGTTCATGACCTCGCACTTAACATCAATAACCGCGGCCAAATGGACATGATTTTACTTGATTTATCAAAGGCCTTTGATTGCGTATGTAATAGTAAACTAATCGCAAAACTAAAAAGTGTAATCGGAGAGAGATTAATTTTTTTCATGGATAAAATATTTTTTTAACAAACCGCTCACAGTTCGTGCTTTTCGAAGGTCTTAAATCAGAAACAGTCCCTGTAACTTCTGGAGTTCCTCAAGGTTCCGTTTTGTGACCACTATTATTTTTTAATCTTTATAAATGATATTACAGAAAACATTGACTGTAGTATCAAGCTCTTCGCAGACGACTGCATTATTTATAAGGAAATTCACAGCATCACAGACCACCTTAAACTCAACGCGTCCCTTGATAAGTTAGTAGACTGGTGCGCTAAATGGCAAATGTCCATTAATGTAAAAAAATCCGTAACCATTGCAGTAACACGCAAACTGAACCCGTCCCAATTCACTTACATTATTAATGGTAAACCACTAGCGAATGTTCAACAACATAAGTATTTAGGCGTTACGTTGACGTCAGACCTCAGATGGGACACACACGTTGCCAACATCACGGCAGCCACACTACGCAAGCTATTCTATGTAAAAAGATGTTTAAGGATGGAACCCGCGTCCTCAAAGCTTCTAGCATACGCTACATTTGTAAGACCAGTGTTAGAATATGCTAACACGGTTTGGTTCCCTCATTCCCTAACTAGTATAACAAAATTGGAGTCAGTACAGCACAAAGCCATAAGATTTGTGTATAACAAGTATAAACGCACGGACTCTCCCACTAACCTTCTGACTTCTTCTGGCATTAGGACTCTATCCACAAGAGCAAAGCAGGCACGTCTCATGTTTTTGTACCAACTGCTGCATCACAGCTATAAGATAGATGTGTCTAAGTATGTCGCATTTTCACAGTCGCGCCGGACTCGTCATAAGCATAAATACAAATTAATTGAATGTTCTTTCAACAACGACTCGTTTGGGCAATCGTTTTTCCCACTTACAGCGAATGGAATCGATTAAATCCAGATGTCATGGACGCCGAAACAGTGTCCGCTTTCAGTGCAAAGTTAGAACATTCATCTAACCTCTAGTACCATCGCCATTGCCACGTACACTCTTTCATTTGAACGCTAGTTCCGTCTTCTTAAATTCCTGCACTTATACAATCAAAAAAAGATGGCTGACTAATGGAGTAGCACACGAGGAATAAGGATTATAAACAGGGATAAGGTGCCTCAGAAAGGCTGGCCAGCCTTTATGAGGCACCTTATCTCTGTTTATAATCCTTATTCCTCGTGCACTTATACAATGTATTTCCATTCCTAATATTTGCTGGAGATGGCCAATGAAATGTGTACCGGTTTTCTTGGTGAAATGGATTGCTTATGTTATTGCACATAACTTCGTTCTTTTACTATCACTAGCTTGCTTCTTTATTCCATTCCCTTTTTTTTAACAGATTGCAATCCTGTGCCTGTTTGTGCTTCGCTTTTTTATTTTTCAGTATTATTTCATGTTTGCACATTGCGCATGATCGACAAGGCGTTGATTCTCTTTGCTTGGCAAGCTGGTTGTAATCCTTCCTCGTAATTGTACTTCATTTCGTGTGCGCAGCATGCATGTTTTTGAAATGTTAATTTGAATTTGTGCGTGATCTTTGCTTTAAATGCCCTGTATAAGAGCGAATGTTTGCAAAATGTCGATTCTTTATTTTTTTTACATGATTGTCTCTTTGTAATGCCCACCTCCTGCTATGCTCTCAACTGAGAGTGGCAGTATTGAAAATAAATAAATAAATAAATAAATAAATAAATAAATAAATAAATAAATAAATAAATAAATAAATTAGCATCCTCCTTGAGCCTTGCAAAGAGGCTGTCTAAGCTGTCGTTTTCATCCTTGTCCTCCTTTCGCAATTTCTGAAAGGCATCCCAGTCCATCACTTTAAATTCTCTGCGGGGAGCTGCATTGACTGCTAGGGTATTAGCCAATATCTAGTGGTCGCTACCTAGATTCTCTTGTAAAGACACAGGATCTTCACATGCGATAACGCACGCCCGATACGCCAGCAATCCTACCGCGTGTCGGCAAAAGAACGCGAGACGATTCGGACGCAAATCCTAGAGATGCTTGATGACAGCGTTATCTAACCTTTCAACAGCCCATGGTCATCTCCGGTCATTCTTGTCAAAAACAAAGACGGAACGCTACGCTTCTGCGTTGACTACCGAAAGCTCAACAACGTCACTAAAAAGGACGTGTGCCATCTGTCACGTATCGATGACTCGTTAGACAGACTGCGGCGCGCCTAGTATTTTTCATCACTCGATTTGAAAAGCGGGTACTGGCAGATCGAGGTAGATGAACGAGACCTCGAAAAAACTGCCTTTGTGACTCCCGACGGCCTCTATGAATTTCGAGTGCTCCCTTTCGGCTTGTGTTAAGCCCCAGCTACTTTCCAGTGAATTATGAATATTGTCCTCGCTGGACTAAAGTGGCAGACTTGTCTTGTGTAGCTCGATGATGTGGTCGTATTTTCTGAATTATTCGAGCAGCATCTTCACCGCCTGCGGAGTGTGCTAGAAGTGATCCGATCGGCTGATCTCACTCTTAAACCAGAAAAGTGCCACTTTGGTTATGAAGAGTTGAAGTTTCTCGGACACGTCGTAAGCGCCAGAGGGGTCCGACCCGATCCCGACAAACTTGCCGCGGTAGCAGCATTTCCTCCTCCTGGGCTTGTGTGCGTATTATCGCGGTTTCATTGAAAACTTCTCGAAGATAGCAAAACCCCTGACTCGCCTTACAAGGGATGACATGCCATTTACCTGGACGAATGAGCAACAGGCGGCCTTCGCTGAACTACGACAGCGTATGCAGTCGGCACTCTTCAAAGTGGTGACAGACCACCATGCTCTATGTTGGTTGGCAAACATGCGCGATCCTTCAGGACGACTGGCACGGTGGAGCTTGCGGCTACAGGAATTTGACGTCACTATCATTTACAAGTCTGGCCGCAAGCACGAAGACGCTGACACGCTGTCGCGTGCACCCGCCGAATCTGTCCGTCGAGAGTCAGAGGACGATGACGGCTTCCTGGGTGCCATGACTGCATCAGACTTAATCAGACGGCAGCGTGACGACCCTGAAATTCGACCTATCATCGATCACTTAGAGGGCCGCCCAACAACCATACCACGTCATCTACGTCGCGTATTGACGTCCTTCTGTCTACGAGATAACGTGCTGTACAAGAAAAATGCCCGTTCGAACGAACGAGCCTACCTCCTAGTAGTTCCTCAAGATTTGCGGGACGATAGTCTTTTCGCTTGCCATGACGAGCCCACATCTGGCCACTTATGCTCCTCACGAACGCTTGCCAGAGTGCGCAAGGTGTATTACTGGCCCGGACTTTCGGCAAGTGTCACTCACTACGTTAAAGGCTGCCATGAATGCCAACGACGAAAGTCACCTCCCATGAAGCCCGCCGGGTTATTGGAACCCATTGAAGCACCTCATCGGCCATTCGACCAAGTCGGCTTGGACATTCTTGGGCCTTTTCCTCTGTCAAGAAACGGCAACAAGTGGGTGATTGTTGCAACTGACTATTTAACCCACTATGCTGAGACAGAGGCGCTCCCACGAGCCACGGCTGCTGTGGTAGCGCAGTTCTTTATGTATCACATTGTATTGCGTCATGATGCCCCATCCGCTGTCATCACAGACAGATGGACGGCGTTCACAGCACAGCTCATGGAGGAAATTTTTCAATTGAGCAACACCAGGCATCGAAAGACGACCGCTTACCATCCGCAGTCCAATGGACTTACGGAGCGATTAAACAGGACCATCACAGACATAATCTCTATGTACATCGACGTCCAGCACAAAATATGGGATCGCATCTTGCCTTACCTGACCTTCGCGTATAATACCGCCGTACAAGAGACGACGCGGTTCACACCATTTCGCCTCCTTTACGGCCGCGAAGTTCAGACGATGATGGACGCTATGCTTCCGTGTCCAGACGCCATGCATCTAACTATACTGACGCCGAAGAATTTGCTGAGCGCGCTGAGGAACCCCGCCAGCTCGCGCGGCTGCACATCGGTCAGCAGCAGCGCGCAGATGCACGGCGTTATAACATCCGCCACTGACACGTGTGCTACAATCCCGGAGACCAAGTGTGGGTGTGAACCCCTGTTCGCCACCGTGACCTTTGTGAAAAGTTGATTAGCCGCTATTTTGGCCCATAGAAAGTGCTGCGCCGCATTAGTGACGTGAACTACGAAGTCGTTCCGGACGGTGCGGCGCCAACACAGCGTCGACAACAACCTCGCCCTGACATAGCATGAAACCATATGTTGCATGTTCGTGATTATTATTTTTTATTCATCTTTCTGCTTACGCTGTTTGTAACCTCTCTGTTTCCTGAGACTGTGCCCGTCGCCATTCACCGCTGCTGTGCTTTTGTTTTTCTTGTAGCTGTCATTGTGTCCTTTGCACGAGCAGCTGCCTTGACCATGTTTTCCCCCCACTCCTTTTCTTACACCGCTTCTTGAGCATCAAGCTGATGCTCTTTCCGAGGAATGGGGGAAATGCCACCAGCAGTGATGGGTATAGTGCTAAGAGGCAGGCACGGACAAGAAAGAAGTGCGCGTTTTTCTCCGCCCGCTCAATAGCCAGCTCCCAGCGCCGTGCTTTTCAGGAGCCTTCTACCCTCAATAAACATCGCGTCGCCCGTTGTCTCTCAAGGCACATGACAATACATACATACATACATACATACATACATACATACATACATACATACATACATACATACATACATACATACATACATACATACATACATACATACATGCATACATACATACATAAATACATACATACATACATACATACATACATACATACATACATACATACATACACGGGATTTCGATTTAGGGCATGCTATGAACCCAGGTGAATGAAATGAACTCCGTTCGTTCCCGCGCTAGGTGGTAGTACATAGCTGTGCTGCTGCTTTGTTACGTGAAAAAAAAAAGTCGATACCAATATAAAGACACACAAGACCAACTAAGGGAAAGAAGGACGGCCTTACACTCGTTATTATACGGTACATAGAAATTGTAAACATTTCGTTCACTTTTGCGACGTTGCCCCTGTGGGGATCACCACGCGATATATTACCACTAACATTGCTAATTTTGAAATTCTAGTGATTAGTGATGTAGAACAGTGTGTCTCACTAATAATTGAACTTATATGTGGTATAATCGAACTAGATAAATCTCGATCATCTTACTGCAAAGCTACATGCGCGAGCACAATATATCCTAATTGCAGCATGGAAACCTTTTCATGGGGTGTAGAAGTTCATATACTCTCTCTCGCAATTTGTTCGCAGCAAGGAGGAAGCTATCGTTGACGTTAGCCAATGAAAAGCGCAATCCTTAGAGTGCACTGTTTGTCCACAACGGACACAATATGTCTCTGCAGAGCTGAGCATTGTGTGTACTCGGCAGGCATCATCTGCTGTCTTTAACACACAGCATAGTCTCAAAGCGATCTGTCGACCTCAAACTATACCTTCTTCTCAATCGATTCCATGCAAGGAAAGTGAGTGGCATCTTCGAGTGCAAACCATATTGATCAATTCGTAGCAGCGCGTTTTATGTCGCGGACGAATTTGCATACTGTCATAGTTTCCGCGCAGCGAGGTGGAAGCTGCAACTGAAACATATAAACACGCTCCAGGGAATGCATATTGTGCTCCTCCACAACGTACTTCGTATGTGATTGCGCCGCTAAAAGTTGTATGCTGTGCAGAACGCACGACGGATGTGCGTTCTAGACAATGTGATCTGTCGTCGTCAAATTTTTCCCTTGTCTCGATCCATTCCATAGAAGGAAGGCGAAGAGATGCACTCGTGTCTCATTAGTGCTTTATTTACAACTTTCGGAAACATCAGTCTTTTCTACTGTGAGAAAACTCTGAAACGATCAGCTTCTCGAGTTATACTGGCCCCCTTGTATCCTAGCACTGGGTAAGTGCGTATGAGTCGGAATCCTTGCGGAATGCACGACATCCTTGTTGAGGCTTTCGGCGTTTAAGGGAAAGTGACTTGAATTACCCAGCGCTTGTCACAAAGTGCACGAAACGTTCAGCGGGTGAGTGATTGGCTGGGAAGTGAAAGCAATGGGCAGTAGGACTGTGCAGCGTGTGGTTTTGTTTTCGTGCTTTCTTCCTTGTGAATAAGATGCTGGAGCACGGGTCATTACAAATGAGAATGACGGACAGATTTCCGTCGTATGTCTTCCCACAACATACTGCACTCGAAATCACCGTTAAATTTCTGCTCAAACAGTTCAAGGTCGAGCTTCTGTGTCCCCCTGTGGTTTTTTTACGTTCCAGCACAGGAAACGCTCAATAAAGCAGTTTACTGGCGCAACGACAGCGCAAGCCAGAAGGCAACTCTGAGATTACGTACACGCCTAGCATTTCATTTAGGCTACGCCCGCCTGCGTTATCGACAATACGAAGTGTGAGTGGCATTATACTTCCTCCAGAAGGGGAGATGATTGGCTGGCCACGTCAATGTTGTGTTGACGTGAACGGCACAATGCTGTCGCGCACAAAAACGATCGTCACATGCGCTGCAAATTACAACGGCTGGTAACTAACATCGCCATGTGCTGAAGAGTCGGTGTTCGATTGTGTGCTGTCCTGAGAATCAACAATCATCGTGTTGTGTCTGTCAGAAACATCTTCAATAATGTCGTCACTCTTGTACACCTTGGCTTTTCCTTTCATTAGTACATTCTGAACACAGTGTACCCACTTTTTCGCGGTTACCCAATTCAAAGCATCATGGACAAAGGGTTCCATGTACTTTCTTGAGTGTGGTGTTGTTTGTCGCCTTTCATGTCCTCCCAATCCACCTTGATGGGATTGTGCTGGCAGTTGTAAGGCGCAAGGCTATGTGTTCAGCTTCAGATGCAATGCGAAAAATGCCGTACTCAATATCAGTGGGGTAGCTGTATTAAAAAAGCTTCCTCAGTTCAGCTTGAACCATGATGTTTTCCAGCCAACACCTTTCAGTGCGACGCCTTCTTGGCGAGTTCAACCCACTTCTCTATAACTGGTATCCGGTTACTATAGGGTTGTTTTCGTGGACCGACCCTGAATGAATCTTTTCGACGCAAACTTGGGTCACTGGGTTTCACAACGACAAACCACACCATACGATGCACTACGCATCAGTTTGCAACGAATAGCAAAACCTTTAACTGTTCGCTGGAGAACAGTTATATGATTCATAAGAACCATCCTCTTCCAAACCGTGAATGCATCGCATTACGTAGATGTCAACTGGAGTAGAATCTTCTTAAACATTTTAAAATGGCCATGTGTGCATGTCATTTTTCACTGAAGACATCTGCGGCACCTGGCGCTTTGCGACATGGTAGGGCGCATTTTCCCAATACAATAACACTTGCAGGGGTAGAGGTTCAGTGATAGCTTGTCGGTGAACCATTTTTTACTGTGAGCATTTGCGGGCTCACTCCCCTAATCGATTTAATGTCCGCCACATTCGGACATCATATCCAGTAATATTAAACTGCTTTTGCGACAAGCTTTAGATAAATAAATAAATATCTCGACCACCACTTGGATTCAAGTGTCAGTCCTAGTTTTGTGTCTCGGCCACCCCCGTCAGTACAAAATAACAAAAGAATACTATGCTGGAGGATGCGGTCGCACCGCTACCTGCCATTATTGGTTGACACCCAGCTGATTTGCCAGATAGCAACGTGGTGAAAGAATTTAAACAAAGCCGGCTGTAAAATAGCATAGTCAAGATTGGAAAGAGGAGGAAGAAATAGCCGTATCTCCCCGCTCCACCACCATTAAATTTCATCTCCACAATGCCATGTTTTCTTTTTTTTTTTTGTTCTCTCATTCTCGACAAGAGAATGCTTCGCGTGCATCTACGAAGGTTTACTTTGATCGTTACCCACGAAACAGTACAAAAATAAGAGTGTACGACACAATTGCTGTCTCATAACCAAAATTTTATCCGGATGTACCCAAAATATATACACCTACAAAAGCAAAACAAATGTATATCATAACGCTATACGGAAAGGCAAGTATACGCTGGCTATTGTGAGATATCAATGTAAGCGTATTACAAACAATGCAGATGCATTGTGCGTGCGTGCGTGCGCGCGTGTGTGTGTGTGTGTTGATGGACTGTCGGCATGTTTGTTTACTACAAACAGCGTGTCTCCAAACTGCACAGATTTTTTTCACAGAATCGGTGCTTTCAAAACCAAGTCACAAACTCAAGTGGAAGCCAGTGTCTTGGGGCTGGCAGAGACACTAGCTGTTAATGCCCGGGATTTGCCTCCCTGGCCTTAACGCGTTGAGCATTTTGCACAAACGTTATCTCAGTATTGTTCGCAACAATATTAGCAAGACGTAGCGGTGAGAGCAAAAGTAACGACCTGTCAGCCTCAGTGATAGGTGCAACCAGCCAAACCTATATCGACGCACCCACCCCGTTCATGAGCATGCATGCAGCGCAAGCGGCAGCACGGGGTGTTGGCAGCTGGAGTCCCCGAAGCTCGACCGTTGCTCTCGATGCCTGACAGAAGCGGCGCAGACTCAAATTTCCTAGCGACAAGACATGGCGATAGATGCGCTCTTCATGTTTTATGCAGCGTCGACTTCTCTCTCGTAGGGCTGTCACCGCTTGTTCGGAGACGCATGCGATAAACAAATCAGCCTTACCTGCACCGCGCTACGAGCAAGACTCTCGCTTCACTTAGGGTACCCGAGGTCGATCACAGTAAAACGAAGAGCCTGGAACACAAGCGACGATAGCAAATACATGCGCAAACATGCGCAAACTTTGTCAAGCTCTAACCGTAGAAGACCGATGCTGACGAGAAACATGTGTTGTCTGATACAGTCAATGTCCTGTTTCGTTTTATTGTATCTTCGCACTCGTGCGCAGAGTTCTTTATTCTCCTGATTGTTTGCGTGTTTTTCGAGTCATAACAGTGTGCTGAACTGCCACGCGCGGTACGTGTTCGCAAACATGTGCACAGGTCGCAAAAGAAGGAGGTTTGAGTGATGACCTTGCTGAGCCAAACAGTGCTTTGTTTTACGCTAGAGGAGTCGCAAGCGAGGATTATGCGTCACGGTGATTATCTTCCAATATGTATAGTGACCTGGGGGCACAGTTGACGGGGGCTGTCCGCGGTTGGCTAAAGGACACAACAAACGTACCTTTAGTAAATCAAACGCGCTGACAAACACCTATGCATGCACCCGACAATTTTCGGACGCGATCGTGGTACCCCCAACACACGTTAAACGCCTGCGTTACATTTTTCATGCTACGTATTTTCGGTTATTTAATAGACAGCGATCAGCTGCATGGGGTATTCTAGCCTCAAGGAATTTATTCGGTTAATAAGAAGCAGGACAATAAAGTCGATGGGTTAGGCAAAATGCAGATTTAGACGGCACAGACTGGCAAATACCTATGCTGAAAAGCCGTGAAAACAATATACGAGGTACGTGTTTCAGCGAATACTTCAAGTAACTATAAAACACAGAGTAACTGAGATTACCAGAGGATTTTTATGAAAGAGGGCTTTCGCGGTGGCGGATGCTAGGACATAAGTGTTAACCATCTTTTTATAAGTTAATTAACTAAAGTTACTTACTAACTTAAAAATGAACCTCTAGGGACAGGTCGTAATTGTGAAACTAAAGCTAGCAGTAGTAGTAATAGTAGAAAACTTTATTTCATGTTTTAAAACGAAGTCCCAGAGGGTGGAGCCGTCAGTCCAGGGCCCCATTTGCTGCTGCTATCCGGCTAGCCCGGTCGATCAGGCATCGCTGGCCGTCGAAAGCTAGCAGGACCATAAGGCCTCCCCATTTGTTAGATGCCCCCTGCCTAGCATTAATTTTCCGAAATACTCCCTCAAAATCCGCGCCTAAATGTCACTACTGTTAAAAAAAAACACTTATCAGCACTGCATTTTTTCGCAGGGCTGATAAGTGTCAACTGGAACACCCATGTATTTGCTGTTGCTGTTAGGTCGAGACAACTAGCTTTTGAGCATGCGTCGCCAAACATTCTGGTCACCGCTACCCGTGTTTCTGGCTCTCGCTGCTACCTTCTATTGACCGTTTTCGCAGCGCTCCCGCGGGCGCTGCCATGTTTAATCACGTGGTGACGCGTTCATTGCTTGCCTCAGCTGCCTCGGTTGCCTCCGCGTTGAAAATGCAAGCGCGTGACGCCGGTGCGGCGCAGCAAACCTCCGTTTCGACGCATATTGTAGACGGTGGCTTTGTGCACGACACAAAGCTTTGACCACAGCTTTTAGAGGACATGTAAGTGCTTTTGGAGCTGATTACGCCTTGTCCAAACGGCGTGAGCAGCGTATACGGTGCTTGTATACTAAAAGCGGGGCTAGAAATGTATTCCAATCTGTCCAAACTTTCCGCTTAGGAATTAAATCGGGATCAGTGTGCTCTTCGTTCTTTATTTGGCAAACATTTTGAAGCAGTGGCTTGTCATGTTTCTGACTCAGTAAAGTTCCTGGGTTCCTCGGTGCGGCCACTTTCTTATCGTTTATTTTCAGCCTAATCGCTGGCGGGTGTGCTCTGCTGCGATAGATTTGTTCTTGCTGCGCACAAAGCTTGGAATATAAATGTTCTGTACTTTGGGGTAGCTTGTAGCAAACACGTATTGTCGCTAGTCCCTCGCTTACTCTGTGGACCGTCATGAAACGTTCAGCTTCAAACATTCGTGTCTTGTCGAAGTAGTCGCCGTCACTCATCCTTCGGCACATTGATTCAAGTGTGCGCCCATTCACTTATTATCGATACCTTGGCGATAGGATGGGCGTAAGTTTGCGTGCTAGTAGGCGTGGATGTGTGTAGATAACGTGCGAGAATTTACTGTGCCAGTAAGTGGCGCTGCTTCCTTTTGGAATGAGCGGTACTCCCTCTTAAGTGCCGACGTTCCGGAGTTGAAGTCCTTTCTTTGAAGGCTGGCTGAAATATAAAAAATTATATTTTTTTATCCTCGAGGAAAGCCATGCATCGCGAAGGGCGACAACACAGGCAGTCCTTGGGAGCGGCGACACAGGTTGATTCCATTCCTTAATATGTGAATCACTATTTTTGCAGCGAACTACCGCACACACCTTCCCTTTTTCGTTACACACATTGCAGTATGAATTGGGCACAGTGCATTAGCGAACACCCAGATTACATTTCCGACAACTGATCGCGCAGTAGCACGGCAGAAGCAGTAATGGTTTCGTATTCGTGCGCAGTCGCTTAGGCAACGTATGGCACACCGCCAAAAGCGCCATCTCGTTCCTCTAGAGCAAACTACTCCGCGAAAAGGGTCAATATACGATACCACCTTACACTAGGCGAGCCTAAGAAGTCGACAAGATCCAGGGCGATGGCGTGCCTTAGAGCCTCGCGAGATCTATCTATCTTCTCCCTACTTTCACTGCAGTGCCTACTTTCCAGCGCGGTTAACTATGTTGCTCGCCCCGTGTAATGTAGCACATTGAGAAAAAGAAGCGACTAAAACTGACTATTCACCCTAATAATATCGGAATGACGCCCCCCATAACAAGATCTAGAACGCCAAACAGTGGGCTCGCCGGGGCAGGAAAAACGTTAGCAAGTGATGCCGGCCTTCCGGCCAACATCACAGAGAGAGCAGGCTGCTCGTACTGGCGCACGGTGTGAAGAACGAGTGACTGCAAACCCAATCATGAAAGTCGCGAGATCGGAGACCAATCAGCGTACGAGCGAATCGGTTGTTCCCTGCGGACATGCGCGCGGGGACGCGCGCGTAGGTGGACACTGTTTGTGTCTGCATGAAAGGTGGGAGACGAAAGCGGAAGAGAGAGCCACCTTTTCTTGCGGTGCTCCCCCACGCGCGCGCGCGCGCGCTCTCTCGCAAATCCTACTCCCGCGTCCCGCGAATCACCCGGAGCGTTTCGGGAAGAAAGAGAGGGCGGAGAGGGGAGAGGCGACAAGCGGCTAGAGGCAACGCCGTGAGAGGCGTAATCACTTAATCACCGCTAATGCGTTTTACGCGCCCGACTCCGAGGAGACGCGCATGTCGCGTCCGCCCGGCCATCGATCAAGCCGGCTCCCCAATCGGGAGGCCAGACGTCGCAGCGCGTCCTCCCGTGCCGCTGTCCCAGCGCCCCGCGGCCGCCGAGTCAGCGGGGCTTAATTCTTCCGCTTACAACGGGCGTCCGACTCGGGGACGGCTGTCGGTGCGAAGCTGCGTCGCCGTTCCCCCGCTTCACCGTGGGACGAGGCGCTGTCAGCCTCGAGCTGTTATCCGCGAACGTTGAACGGAACACGGTAGCGCTGCTGGGTGCGTCATGCGTCCGCAAGCTTTCAAGCGCGCGTCCCCTGTCCCTGAACATGGGTGCAGGTCGCACTTCGTGTGCGCCCTGGTCTCCGTCTTCGCAAAACAAGAACATGCATCTCATAAGTAAACAGTGTATCGCTCGTTTTATCAAATGTCATTGCCACTGTGACGACAGGACGCGACGCATGATATCGGGGGTTGCAAGCGAATTTTCGTGAACAAGAAACAAAGAGGTATAGTGTTCTTGACGAGTGATTACAAGTGCTCCTATAACGGGTGCATCGCATTCCAACGGGTTATTCTATTCCCTGGAAGTCGAAGCAAGCGTCGGCGATTGACACTGACACCAGCTAAGAGACCCGTCAGAGACCGTACCGACGCGCTGACCGCATACAGCGTGATGCCTAAGCATCACTTGCGCTGCACCGTTAAGCAGAAGCATTTCGTGCGAACACTGTCGTTTCAAGGTCCTCCCACAAGTGTTGCAGGGGCGTTATTCTCGAGGCGTAATGATTTCGATCAAGTGACAATACAAAAAAATTTTAAAAGAAAAATGAAACCTGCCGAGATGTATTTCACCATAATAAGAGCCACATATAATTTAAGCTAAGAAACACAGGGCTGAAAGAAAACATATAGAGTCTCAATTACAATGAAGACCTAATAGTGACTACGATGTAAGGGAGAGAGAGAGAGAGAGAGTTTTCGTGTTTGAACTGAATACGGAACATCATGGCGACTGCGACGATGACGGCGATGGCAGAAATGCGCTTGGGGTGTCCATATAATTGCTATCGCTATAAAAGGATATCACAATTATGTAAACACCTGATAACACATCTAAAGTGCGCAAAATTATTGTCTTATACACAACTCTGAAATATGCCAATAACTTCCGAATAGGGTTTTTACCCTCGTAAATATCGTGAAAATTTCACTTAAGTTCTAAATTTAAATATCAAAATTGTACGCTTTAGATACTCTAACAGATGTAGTTTACAACATGGAATGGTATTTGGAAGCGCAAAAAACACGGAAACGAGAAGAAACGAAGACAAGCGCTAACTATAAACAACGAAAATATAAACAACAACAATAAAACAACGGTCGTACTTATACACAAAAAAAAAAAAACACGTGCACAGCTATATCAAAACTGAAGATAAGTACATGACCGCATAAAATCATTGTAAAGCTGTTGCATCAAGAAAACACAAAGAACTTGAATCATGACTGCAAATGTGGTCAGCTTTCATGGCATATGCCAATAATCTAACTCTCTCGCCGACAATGATAGTGACGGTTTGCTGATACAATGGTCAGCGGTCAGGTGCAACAGCTTTAGATTGCTTTTATGCCGTCATGTACTTATCTTCAGTTTTGATATCGCTGCGCACGTGGTTTTTGTGTATGAGTACCACCAGTCCCACAAATAAATTTCGTTGTTGGTAGTTAGCGCTTGTCTTCGTCTTCATTTCTTCTCGTGTCCGTATTTTTTTTTGCGTTTCCAAATAACATTCCATGATGACAGACCAACAAGCCCACATCGCCACTCTCGTAGTTTACAAAGCTGGGATATCTGTTTTTGTTGCAAAGTTTAGAAGTTACGGATTTGTGAACTTTTTGCTACAATTTTTTTACCTTACCAGTTTTCGAGAACTTTCATAAAAAATACGAAATTCTGCTTGTTACGGTCAATATAAATTAACGTTTTATCTAAAAGGCAGCAAAATTATTTCAAATTGGTTCAGCGGTTGTCTCATAAAACAATTTCTGCATTTTACATGTATTAGTATAGGCGGCATCGGAACTGGCCCAGAGCATTCTGTTGACTTACATGAATAATGCTGTGATATGGGATACTTCTGCTTCACTCGTGAAACATGTTGGCAACGCTCCATTTAACGGGACACAAGGATCAAGAACAGAGATTGCAAACATTGGACAAACACATTTATTGACTTTTTCGACTACTCAAGACAGAAACCACGTCGACCGAAATTTTACACTGCTTGTCGGGTTAGATTTTGGGCTGGTAACATGTTTCACAAATACAGCGTTTGTATAGGCCGTTTGCGCTATTCTAAATCAGTTTATTTTATGACTTGAGGCGTAAGGAAAACAATGGTCATCTAATACCTGGAACGCGGCAAAAAACCACAATGACAGTCTTCCTTAGGCAATTGCCGATGGTTCGAAGCCTTGGAATATTCACTAACCACTGCACCGCCGCGCTCCACCGCCCTCATGAATATGTCCTAACCTTTGCAAAGTACACGTGGTCCAAAGTGTCCCGACTTCACTAGCAAGCATGGGTATGCGTCATAGTTATCGTTGGTGACGACCTGTTAGTATCATAAACCTATGAATCTGTTTTTCGGCACAAGAGTTATATATATATATATATATATATATATATATATATATATATATATTGTGCCGACAAACATCATGAGAAGATAGCGCCAGAAGTGTCTTTATTTGTTGTTTTTGTTAATGTGATTTCTTTTAAGTGTAATAATATTACCTGATAACGAGGATTTTGCGATGAGTTCGTCACATGATTTGGGAGCAGCTCTATTTGCCTTTACATATTACTCTGGGTGATTTCGCTTGTACGATAGAACGTTAGTGTCCGAAGAGAGGCTATGCTTGTGTTAATCGTTTGTAAAAGTTAGGAGGAAAATCCCCGAACTTTGGGCTGCAAAACAACAAAACCCCGCGATTCTTGCCGGGTTTTCCTTTCAGGCAAGAAAACAACCGGATTTCTCCCGTTTTACTTTTTCAAAATGCCACCCGATTCTTAGCCCCAGAATTAAAAAAAAAGATATAAAGACGACAACGAATGACCCTAATTATGATGGACTGCAAATAAATATGTCGCGGTTGCATAGCTTTATTCCAAGATGCTGCAGACCCGAGACGGAAAGTCAAGGCAGTCAGATGATGCTTTGTACACTTCCTATACAGTCCTCATAACTGCATAGAAATTAAATATCGGTTTTCTGCACAATCATTACTGTCGCGCTTTTCTCCTTTACTTTTTTCTTTTAATGAAGAGAGCTAACTGACCAGCTCATAGCACGTTAACGAGTTAGTCATCGGCTGCAAGCATTACGAGAAATTAAAACGATTCTTTCGTCCTCGCTAACAGCACGCAGCACGTCCAATATCTCGTCCACTCGACCGAACTAGCAGTATTGCATGCAGCGTGCGTAAATGTGGGCACCGTGCCTGGAATGGTTGTATAGTTTTTGCCGCATGTACTTCACAGAACTGGCGAAGTAACCTTAATGGCGAAATCCCTAGAACGCACACTCGCAAAAGTCACAAACAATTTGGTGTTTCTTTAGGGTTTCTTTTTTAATCTTATGCTGCGTGTGCACGTCCATCTGTTCATTTGTACTTATAAACGTTTCTTTCATATCACTTGAATCACTCCGTAGAAGAAACAAAAAAGCCTCATTTGCGGGCTGTAAATCTTCATTTATTTATCTGACGCTGCCCGTCGTAATCTCCGGTGAAGAGTATTCTTGCAGACTTTTCCCTTTCCGTATGCGGGTTCTTCTTTTTGTGTTTTCGTAAATTCTCGTGCCTTTCTTTATGAATCTTTTATACGTGCTTGTTCTGAATGAGCGTGGGCGCTCAAGTACCTTTCATAAGCGTGTTATACTGTAAAATTTTTCTTTTTCTTCAGTTCAGGCAGACTGAACACCTGTGTCATCATCTATAGGGTGCCTGGCACAAGCCCAAAAGAAAGTTTTCAGAATAAGGGAAGCAACTTTAAATTGTTGCTGCACGTGAGCAAGAAATCAAAATTCTCTAGAAAGAAAAAGAAAAGGAGCGTAATCACTCATAATGTCTCGTAATCATGAACCAACCAGCCCAGATGCGTGCCCTTCTGAAGAAAAGGGGGCCCGATTTACCATGAAACAACCATCCCGTTGATAATAACCATTAGTTTGTCGGCCGCCCATTCTACGGATTTTAATGTTTTAATTTTTCCGGGAGGAGGGGTGGTATGATCAAGGATGACCCTTCGATCAGCTCACGCTCCGCCTGCCGTTGATCGATTCGCTATTTGAAGACACGAACACCGAACTCTACTGGTGTATCAAGAACTGTGGCTAGTACATGACGTGAAAGGAAATAGCAAACTCCGGGGCTTTGCCATCGCGTCTCGGCTGTTCGTCCTGTGGCTTTAATATATATATATATATATATATATATATATATATATATATATATATATATATATATGACACACACACGACGCTAACGGAAGACAATTTGATTTTGAAAGCTTACCGGGCCTATCCATGTCCGTAACCCGCAACGTAATCTCTATTGATGGCACACCAACACGCTCAAATGAGATATCAAGAAGATATCTTGGCCTTAGTCAAGATAACTCGTACGTACTTTTGCTAACTCTCCGTACTCCACTGAGTAACCCTGGAGAAGGACGCCGAGCCTCAGGCTTGGAATAGACTATTTTTCTTTCTTCGTTGTCACAGGAAAAAATAGCTAGCTCCTAGGAGCGAAGAAATACAATTTTCCTCTGCAATCACAAACATAAAGCCGTCTCGAATCTGAAAGTTTCTCATGGTGTCGAGGGAAGTCCAGTCATCTTAAGAACAACCCAGCCCAACAGTTCCGAGAATACATCTCGCTTTAACCTCTGTACTAATAATATGACAGAACTACCACGCGGATAAAAAGAAAATGCCGTCGTATTTTTAATCCACATCATAATTGTTGAACACCCCCCCCCCACACACACATATATATATATATATATATATATATATATATATATATGTATATATATATATATATATATATATATATATAGGTAAATGACCCAGAAGAAAGGAAACCAAGGGGCCCGATTTTTATTAGTCATATCATAAGATGCCAACAAACATTGACCCCAAGAAAAGCATACGGGAAAAACTTGTAGTTCTTAATTGAATTACATGATTAATAAGTAAATGGAAATAAAAGTGGATGAAACAAACAACCCGCTGCAGGTGGGGCAGGAACCCGCTTCCTGCCCCACCCGCTTTCTATATATATATATATATATATATATATATATATGTTGTGTGGTGTGTGTGTGTGTGTGTGTGTGTGTGTGTGTGTGTGTGTGTGTGTGTGTGCGTGCTCAGGCGTGTGCTGGCGCTAGCATAGTTTTTATTGTACTAGTGCACGTTTTCGTGCTGCAGTCTTTTATTGCGATAGCAATTATATGGACACTTCCACCGGATTTCTGCCGTCGGCGTCGCCGTCGTCGTCACCGTCGCCGTCGCCGTGAGGTTCCGTATAGATAAAATCTTCGCCGGGCGCCGTATGCCCGAGCGGAAGCGTGCGGGGAAGCGTTCGCTCTCCGCTGTCACGGAGAGCGAATGCACTCAATCTTCCACGCGAAAGCAAGGAAGCGGGAAGCGAGCGCCGGAGGGAGCGGAGGGGGGGGGGGGGGGGCGCATTTCTACTCTGCCAACAACCGCGCTCGTCGCTCGCTCGCACCGTCTCTTATCTCCACACGGCTCTGACCTTTATGCGCTGTGCATTCGCCGCTCAGTTTCCGTTGAAGCGATAGACCGCACGTACCTTCGCCCGCTGCGGCGTACATGCGCTTGCTGCCAGCGTTTTGACAGTCGTTGTCTGCAGTCATTCAGTGTGATCTATTCAAGTTTGTTTGTGCGCGCCCACACCGCAGTTAGTAATAGTCGGGCCATATTTTCCAACGCACGCTACACATGCAATGCTGCCCGGATCGGCAGTGCAGCGCTACAGGTGTGTCCCTTCGCACGCGCTGCCCACGGGCAGCGCTTCTCATCAACACCACCGTTTCACACGCGCCTTCTCGTGGTCATCGAGTCCCTCTTCATGTCGGTCTACTTACGCCGCAGCACACCTGCTTACTAATCAGCTCATGTTTACTACAATTCATATTGCTACCAAAGCCGCTCACCTTACTTCGTATGGCATTGCTGTGTTGCTATCGCATTCATTGCTTCACCCTAAGGGCGAAACTGTGACATTTTCATGGAATGGGCGATTCAATAGCCGAAAAAGAACCAAACGAACAAAAAAGGAAAACGCACATGTTATTCATGCAGTGCTAATTCTGCAGGCGCGTGCGGTTTGGCATGAAACGGCGCTTCAAACGTGGTGCATGCATGGGCGAGGGCTCTGCAAGGCGGTGCGCGATGCACTTAGTGGTGTCACTGTGACCTGCACAGCGCGCCCTCGCACACGCGGGCGCGTACTGAGCACGGTGGGGCAACACACACGGCAGTCCCGCCGTGACTGCTTCACGTGGTTGTTTACCCGCTCCAAAAGCGGTACGACCGCGCGCGCGCCACTTCATTAACCATCCAGCGCCCGTGCGCAATTACTATGCGCCGAGGCGTTGTAAACCGCGCGCCCGCCGGCAAGCCAGGGTTATTGGCAGGCATTACCATCGCGTGGCCACGCATATTAGGACTAACGAGGTTCCCCGCGACCTCGACTAATTCAGATGACTCCTTTATCGCCGCGCGTGCTGCGCGCATCGTGCGTTGTGAGTCCCGCGCTCTCGCCGTCCGGTGCCGACGAGTCGGAAAGAGCGAAACAACAGCGAGTGGCCGCCGGTCACCGTTTTTGCAGACATTACGTAGCGCACGGAGGCAAGCGCGCGCCGCGGCATGCGATGGCGGCTCGCCCAATTAGCGGAATGGTGATGCCTGGCGGCGCGAACGTAATCAATTAGACTAATTGGCACGGATGCGCTATCGCAGACCAAACAGTTCCCCAGATATGACGTAAGCGCTTTCGTGAAGGGGCACCGACGCCCTTACTTTGGCCACACTAAGAAGCGGGGGGATGCCGTGCGGGGCTGGTTGCGGGCTTTAGCGATGCCAGAACTCCTTTATAACCCCATCATCACCGGCCCAGTCCGGGTTGCCTGGGCTGTGCGTATGGCTTGCGGTTCCGGCTCTGTTGTAATGCACCCAGTGGGAGCGCGCACCGACCACTTTGGAGCCTGACTACGCAACGCTCCATGCCCATGCTGGATTCATTTCGACGAGGGCCGCAGCTGTAACGCTTTTCCTGCCGCGTTTCTTTGCAAGTTAGGGAGATACCGGGTGGTTCTCGACTTTATCCGTGCAACGAAGCCTCGTAGCTTGTTACAAGAACGGTCGCTTTATGGTAATTCATAGACAGTAGCTACTCGGTCGGATGTCCCGAGGGTTTCTTACAGCGATTAAAGACGCGTTATAGGGTGTTATCAATACCACTACAAAGAAAGTTAAGTGTTTTTTTCTAGTTTCTTAGTTTTTCCTGCTTTCTTTCCCGCCCTTTTCAAGGTGCGTGTTGCACTAAATACCCAAGCCAAACGATCTCTATATCCTTCAGGCTTGGCGTCATGGTTGTCAGTAAGACCGCTGGTGCGTTAATAATAATTTGCACAAAAACCTAAGAACGTCCTGCCTTTTTGTTGTATTTGGTAGCGTATGCAACCTTCGTTCTCTCGTTAATTTAGCTGAGATGTTTAGAAGTATAATTTTAGGAGGATGTGGGGATTTGTAATTAAGAAATGGTATTGACCGAGGCATTCTCTTCAATAACGTATCATTATTCTTTTAAATTGGTAATAGACATGTACTCGGAGCTTTTTTGCTGCAAGGTGTCAGCAAGCTGTAACTGAAAATGCAGATGCTGCAATTGTTCAAGCAAATAAGTAAGCCTCCCGGACTTCATAAACGGTTTAATCAAATGTGCTGTTGTCCTCGTAACGAAATGGTAAGTAGCCTCGCAAATGTGCACATCTCGAGTTATTTAAGTAAGTAACCAATACCTCGTGCTTTCTCGAAGTGTACTGCTGAAATCACCAAAGCAATCAGATAGTGCGCTTAAAAATGTGCTTTTGATTATTAGACTAGTCTTCTGCACTGTGACAAGAATGCGTGATAGAGCTGTGACATCATTACTCACTATAAAAACTGAATACAACATCGCTGACTCAACCTGATACAGTACAACGTGGTTTGCATTCGTGCCACGTTGTCTTTAGTCAGTCAGTAATAAAGGTTCTTTGATATTGCTATCGTTACCCTAGTGCGTAACGGACGTGTTTTTTTTTTTTTTGTCAAGTTTCGTATTCGAATCAAGTCTTCATCAACAGTGCTGATATCCCAACCAGGGACAATGGTGAATGGAGTTTTCCATTCCCTCAGACTAGGCGGCATGGGCAAGGCGGCACCGCTGACCATGCGGCCACCGTGTAATACTTACCTCTTCACTCTGCAGATCCTTACCGGCGCCTGGGTCTTGCATCGCAACATGAGTATCTTGAAGAATGGTAGCAAGTCCCGATTTCCGTTTGTGGCATTGAACTACATTTCAAGCAACGATTTTCAACGACACAGCCTGCCGGTGTGCAGTGTTTTCGTCTGATTGCAGTTACGGACATCGCGCATTGATCGACAACATCGACTGAGTTTTCGAGATGCGTCCGACCCTCGTTTTTCTCCGTATTGGGCAAGCTCAGGTATACCACTACAATGTGATGCATTGCTTTTCGCTTTGCAGATTGGTAAAGGGTGGCGGAGTTCAGAAACTGTTTGATTCCTGTAACTTATCTACTGCGAAAAGAAGTTATGCAAAGGCCCTGCTACGGCTCTCCATCCTCGGGTCCGATAGCGAGCGTCTTCTTTTACAGTAGAGGCATACCGCACATGTAGTGAAAGCCGGCGCGAAGCTTTTCTTGTATACTCAACTATGACCTCACATCCACAGGTTCTAAGCCCTTTACTTCGTATACTTCGCATCGTTCTGCACAGCCTGGGCACAGCATGGCTACTGCTGCTGTCTTGAAGAATAGATCACACGCATAAAATAAAAGAAAAACATGTCGGATGGCGGGATCGAACCTCGGTCTGCCAGCGCAACAGCCCGGTGTCCTAACGATTAGACCACAACCATACGCATAGTTTTCTCGTGTCAATGCCAACAAGCTCTCTGAGAGTATTCGCGAGTACTACGCCCACGCGAGAGCACGTGCGCGCACGTGCGTTTTTTTTTAGGCTATACAGACGCCAGAATAAATGGGTGCTTAATATTCAGCCTTAACACTGCCTTTCACACAGTACTTAACTCTGCGAACACCTCTCATCACGATCCTTCACTCGACAAACATGAAACATCGCCTCCGCCATCGTGACATCACTGCATCGACATCTTACAGTTCGCATTCGCATGAACTACTGTTTGCATTTCAGCATAGTTTGCGAAAGGTGGAGCATATGAACATTAAGATTACATGACGTTGAAGTTGTGACCTCTGCAGTGCATAAAAAAAACATTGAGCGAGATTACATATTTCATAAGATTGCAGTGAAAACAATTGTAGGCATCGCATTCTGTGTTATACCATTTAATTAACTTGTTCAGGCAAGCTTAGCTTCACATAGAATCCAACAAGCGCGTTGGAATAACATATATATATATATATATATATATATATATATATATATATCAATGCCTGAAGTAAAAAAAAAAAACTGTCGCGGTGGGACACGAACCCACGTCTTCGCATTACGCGCCCAATGCTCTTCCTAATTGAGCTACAGCGGCGCCGTTTTGTGACGCGCTCGTGTATGCTCAACACACACCGAGTTTTCTGTTAGATACCTTGAAAGCGGGTGACGTACGACACTAATGCTATCCCATTAAAGATTATTGACGTTGTCCGCGAAAAAAAAAAAACATTTGCAGCCGAGTGGGTACTAATGCATTCCACATAAAAACATACCATCATATAACTGACTTTCATTACGCATTACGCGGAAATTTAGTACAACCTATTAGTTGTTTATATTTTCTAGGAATGTTTTAGAACCAACAAGCGATTTACTCTGTAACCCCACTGTCTACCATGGACGGCATATACAGGGTGTCCCAGCTATCACGCAGCACGATTTAAAAAATGAGGAACGGCGTTACGCGAAGCTCGAGAAGAATCTAACTCGAGAAGTACTGTCCTAATTATCAAAGTGTCAATGAGAAGATTGTAGAGCAACATGAAAAACTCCCGATACAGCTTTCGGTTGCTCAATACGTGCTATATAAATGTGTTTTTCCGAGCCTGATGAAGACCGCGAATAAACGCAAAGTGCTTCGAGCGGCCAGTCGCACGGCAATTTTGCGTGTATTCGCGGGCTTCTTTCACACAGAAAAACACTTTTATGTAGCACGTATTGATCACCAGAAAGCTATATCGGGAGTTTTTCCTGTTGCTCTACAATCTTCAAATTGACACTTTGATAATTAAGACAGTACTTCTCGAATTAGATAATTAATTACAATTACTTAATTAGATCTCAGTAATGAAAAAATTACTGGCGGCTACTCCACTGTACTGGAAACAATACGCACTAGGTTCGCTTCGCGTAACGCCGTTCTTCTTTTTTAAATCGTGCTGCGTGATAGCTGGGACACCCTATATATATATATATATAGCTAGTCAATCATTCATCCTATATATATATATATATATATATATATATATATAGGATGAATGATTGACTTCACAGCTACACTCAGTGTCCGCCTTACAGTTTTGCGTCTTGAACATTCGAGAAGGATGTGATGTAAATCTTCGTTGACGTGGTCACAAAGGCACTGTGGGCTAGCAACATATTTTATGCTGAAGAAAAAGTTCCGCGTGTCTGCTGTACCAAGCTACAGACAGTGCAACAATGTCTAAAAATTTCTGGGATCGATCAGATTAGACGACATTGCCATTCCCATATTTCAGTCAATAAAAAAAAATCGCAGTTTCGCCCGAAAGGCTAAGCAGAAATTGCGATAGCACATTTACTAGTAGGGCATCCGGAGTAAGGATAGTAGTTTTATGGGCTGCATAAACTTGGACACATTGGCTTACTAACTGAATTAACAAGCATGGTGTCAGCACGCTCAAGCAAACATGAATAGATCACACTCGATGACCGCAGACAAGCACTGTCAAGACGCTGGCGTGAGCAAGCGCGGTGGCAGCAGTGAGCGCAGGTTCGTGCGGTCCATCGCTTCAACGGAAACTGAGCGACGAAAGCACAACGCATGCAAAGGTAAGAGCCGTGTGGAGATCACTCTCAAGATACGGTGGGCGCGACAGCCCTCAGCCGCGCAAAGTACAAGTACGCAGTTCCTGGCCGAGTAGAAGCCGGGCACCGTCCCTCCCACGCTGCCTTCCTGCGTTCCCTCCTTTCGCGTGGGAGATCGAGTCACCAGTTCCCCTTGCACCCAGTCGAAAGATACGCATTTAGTGCCGCAGCTAAACGTCGCCTCCCTTACCTCCTTCCCTCCCATCCCCCCACGGCCTTTCGCACGACCAGAGACGTCGTGTTTGCCCTCCGCCGTGCGTTCGCTCTCCGTAAAAGCGCGCATCCCTCGCGCGCTTTCACTCGCACATACAGCATACGGTGCGTGGCGACTAGTTTATCGCCGTTGGACTTTACACGTAACCTCACGGCGATGATGACGGCGATGTTAGGAATGCGCTTGGAATGTCCATATAATTGATATCGCAATAAGATAACCCGGAACGCTTAGACTGCTGATAAAAGTAGGTGTTCGGACTGATAAGACAGCATAATATTTGCCTAAGCGGCAGGCGGACTTGCCTACTGGACAGAGGGATATTAATTGCTTATCCGTTAATGTGCGCCCGTCGACTGAAGCTGATCTATACATGAACCAGAAAGCCGTATGCAGATGTCATCTGCGTACAATAAATAAGTTGAATGAGTACACCAGCAGTCTTGAGGTATAGCTGCCATTACGTAATTGAAGAGAAATGGACTACGTACTCTGTCCTGCGAGGTGCACTGCTTTACGTGCTGATAATCGCTACATGAGTCAGAATGGAAAATATCGGTCGCAGTATTTTTTCACTGCAGTAAAAAGATAATTGGATGTAGGGCAGCACGTGGCGGACGCGTCCTTATTTATTCAATTAAATTAAATTCAATTCAGTAGTGTTATTTTTTCACTCTTGAAGGGCGCTCTGTTTTAGAATAATAAACAGGCGTGGATCTCTCGTGTGTGAGATCTCGCGGCTTCCATCGCCAAGAGTGAATAGTATTAAATTTGTTACGGAAATGGCCACGCTAAAATCAACATAATTTCTTTTCTAGTTATGTTTGGTTATACGAAAGAAACAGCAGAATCTATAAGATATAGCAAAGTGTGCTCAAGACAAATAATCTTGCTCTCACTTTCATTATCATTATTTTTGCCCAATGTCGTTGAAATACCCTCTAAAGGCACTCGAGAAAACGAGGCCGTCCCACCGGGGAAACAATCAACAAAACCGAAGTAGGGCGCCAGGGTATTTGGATAGAAACCTGCGTGTGCTGGGCATCGCGCAAAAATTTGACACGTTCCGTGTCTGGCGAGCAGCTCAAGCGCCGACGGAGTTCAAACAACCCATTTTATGGCTCTGTGGATTCCGGAATCTAATTATAACGCCGCTTGGAAAGCTTACAGGGGAATTTGGGCGGACAGAGCCGTGCAGGGGCGGGGAGATAAAAGGAAAAAAAAAAAGCAATGTCGCCGCGTGTGTCTAGCGGCTTTGATCCCATTTTCCCCGAGATGGATTTGAACCGCCGCTACCAACAGTTCGTTTCTGTTCCGTTTCCGTCGGTGTACGACAAAGAGATTAATAAATATACGTTACAACAATCAGCGCCCGCGAGTTCGTATTTGTATTTCGAAAACGCGGGACATTTCGGCGCTTCTACCCCAACGTCCTGAACGACGAACACGTTGACGGACTTCCATATTCCGCGATACATGCCTCGATTTTGATTAGTAATTTATTGAAGGAAGAATGTCTGTGTTCACTGCTCACTATGAATTGTTTGCAAAGCTCTGGTTTCACAATAACGCGGAAGCGTGTAGAGCGCGCTTTGATCGAATATCCAGATGTCTTAAACAGAGGTAGTATGCACCATGCCTGCGAGCTCGCGGCGTACTCGAACCAGGCGATGTACTGAAGCGTGGCCTAGAAACCGGGTGTTCAATTTTAAGTTTTATGGAATTTAAAAAAAATCGCCTGTGGCACATAGCATAATTCTTGTCAATGAGCTGGATTATTCGAAGAGGAGGACATTACCAGCACGAGAAATCGAAATGAATATTCAACTATTTAACAAATATTCACTAATTAATTTCACAATTAATTACTTTACGGCGCATATTGCAATTTACGAATTGTAGCCGTTGATCTTGCCGGACACATCCACCTAAAATGAATTTCCAGGATGTCACCAGTTTCGAGATATTATTCCCCTAAGTGTGGGACAAACTACATGCGCATTCCAGTTACTTTTCTGTTTCAGTGAATAAAAGAAGGTTTTGTTAAAGAAGTAAGTGCAACAACAGTGCATTTTTACTGCAAGTTTGATGGCGCATATATCCAAACTGGCGTCATTCTGGAAATTCATTCCAAGTGGATACGCCTTTTAAACTCACCACAATTCGTAAATTGCAATGTGTGCCCTAAAGTAAATAATTCGAAAGATAATTAGTGGATTTTTGTTTTTATTGAATCTGTGTTCAGGGGTGCTATGCAGGATGCGCCGAGTTTGGCGAAACTCGGGATCTTCACGAGCTCTGGCGACGCCCCAAGATGAAAGAACTAATGGTAACAAGACAAAGCTTGTCCGTCGGCACGCCTCCAGTTTCATTGGTTTATCTAGATTCACTCTGGGTGGCTATCATCTCTTGGGCGTTGCCATATGGGCGGTCGACAAACGGGGGCTCACGTGATCATACGGTCGGTGCATGGTCGTACCTTCTTTCACTTTTCTGTCGTTCCACCGAGTGCATTACAGGCACAAGCATGTTATCAAATAAATGTATTTAGTACGATAATATTAGTCACATTATAGTGGGTTATAAGCATTTTAAAGTTTACAAGATGTGCACTGAATGTGTATTAGACTAATTTGCCGTTTAATACGTTTCGCCTGAGGCATACGTTAATATCTTAGCAAACATCTACAAGGATTCCACAGCTACCTTGGTTCTCCACAATAAAAGTAGAAAGTTACTTATGAAGAAAGGGGTCGGGCAAGGAGACACAATCTCTCCAATGCTATTCACTGCATGCTTAGAAGAAGTATTCAAGCTCTTAGACTGGGAAGGCTTAGGAGTGAGGATCAACGGCGAATATCAGCAACCTTCGGTTTGCAGATGACATTGTCCTATTCAGCAACAATGGAGACGAATTACAACAAATGATTGAGGACCTTAATCGAGAAAGTGTAAGAATTGGGTTGAAGATGAATATGCAGAAGACAAAGATAATGTTCAATAGCCTGGCAAGGGAACAAGAATTCAGGATCGCCAGTCAGCCTCTAGAGTCTGTAAAGGAGTACGTTTATCTAGGTCAATTACTCACAGGGGACCCTGATCACGAGAAAGAAATTTACAGAAGAATAAAATTGGGTTGGAGTGCATACGGAAGGCATTACCAAATCCTGACTGGGAGCTTACCACTGTCGTTGAAAAGAAAAGTGTACAATCATTGCATTCTACCGGTGCTAACATATGGGGCAGAAACTTGGAGGTTAACAAAGAAGCTCGAGAACAAGTTAAGGACCGCACAAAGAGCGATGGAACGAAAAATCTTAGGACTAACGTTAAGAGACAGGAAGAGAGCGGTGTGGATCAGAGAACAAACGGGGATAGCCAATATTCTAGTTGACATTAAGCGGAAGAAATGGAGCTGGGCAGGCCATGTAATGCGTAGGATGGATAACCGGTGGACCATTAGGGTTACAGAATGGATACCAAGAGATGGGAAGCGCAGTCGAGGTTGGTAGAAAACCAGATGGGATGATGAAGTTAGGAAATTTGCAGGCGCAAGTTGGAATACGCTAGCGCAAGACAGGGGTAATTGGAGATCGCAGGGAGAGGCCTTCGTCCTGCAGTGGACATAAAATATAGGCTGATGATGATGATGATGATGATGATGATGATGATGATGATGATGACGACGACGACGTTTCGCGTTATACCATGAGGGATGCTCGCCCTCCTCTTTCTTCCTCTGGATTGGATTGGCGCGGATGGCTATGCGCTTGCGCAAGCATTTCTGAGCACAGATGGGTGTGCGCTGGTTTCCGCACTAGGCTTTCAAGAGATCGCTCGTTGTTCCTTCTCTTTCCTCTGGATTGAATTGGTGCGGCTCGCTACCTGCTTGCGCTCCCATTTCCGAGCACAGATTGGTGTGCGCCTGGTTTTCACATTGGGCTTTCAACAGATCTCTCGTTGCTCGCGCTAAAGTAAGGCTGCGAGACGAATGAGCGTCTGTTAGCGCAGTAGTGATTTGCCACGCGCTTACCGTGCAAGCACTCACGAATGCCGGAAAGCACTTATAGAAGGGTCAGAAAGCTACGCTTTATTTTCTTTTACTTTGTGATGCACCTTGAGACGGGCTAGCGCCGAGCGATGGCTTCTGACAACCGCAGGAAAGAGTCTTTGTACTGGGTAGCCCGAGCAATCCATGGCTTCTAACAAACGCAAGAAATGGTCTTCGCAGCGTACGTGGTGGTTGATTACCACGACATCTATGCCAGAAATGACTCCAGCAGTGGTGCAGTTACCTTGTCACCACCCCTGACGAGGTGGCGATTCACTTTTTGACAATAAATTTCTATATTTTTTGCGTTTGAAAGCTCGTGATGGGGCCCACAAACTTCACGCTGTGGTTGACTGTTTCCCAGTGCAGATTGAGGCTCGCCTCATTAGCATCCACTAAATTTGGAATACAGTTCTATGCGACCCATGCGTTACTGCGAATAAAGGCCCCTGGTTGAACATTGGCTGCAATAATGGCTTCGTCTCGTCGGTCGACCTTGAAAAGTCGCAGCACTCCTGTGGTAGCGCAGATCATGCTGAAGATCCATGGTGCACGATCTTTTAACATCGCCGTAATTTTGGCGACTCGGTGGAACGTTGTCGCCCTTCATCATGCGGCCTCGATAGTACTTTCGCTTGGCGCAAAGAAGGCACTCGTCAAATTGCACTATCTTCCCGTGGCCCGCGAGTGGAGCTCGCGCCAGCAGCTCGTCCATCATGACCTCACGAGCGCAGTTCTTCCAGTCGGCGTTGGCATGCTTCGATAAAGGAAACAAGTCGCTGGTCATCTCCTTCAACAGCCACACATCTACGCTATTGCTCACGCAGTACGTGAGCCAAATCACTTGCCGCCTAAAGAGGTGGACGTTCGGACGGCCGAGGCGGTCCGTGTTGGCGAAGTAACTTCCATCGCCTCTCTGCCCGTGCAGTGCAGCGGTACCGTGTAACTGCAAAGACTGCTTTCGGCACCTGTTGCACCGGAAGGCAGCCTGGCGTCCCTTCTGAGTCTTCCTGTACAATGTAACCACTACAATGGGACCAACCAACCACAGGTTGGCTGGTCCGGTTGGAACCCTAGGTGCTTGCAGGTGCCCCAGTACTCCAATGACGCCGCCGGACCTGGCCTGGCGCTGGTGGACGCACGGCGCTTGAAGCCGGAGAGAGCCGAAGTGATCGCACGAACTCTTCCTCTGCAGCCTAGTCACACCAATCTGTGCTCCGAAAGCATAATTTGCCCGCCACGCTGTCTCCGCAGACGAGAGCTTTCGCCTAACTCGCTACACAGCCAGCGCACTGACGTATTGAAAAAGCGAAAATTACGTTGAAACTCTATGTCGGTCATGTAGGTGAACGGGTCCAAAGGGTCTATTGACGCTTGCTGTCGCTGGATGCGATGACGCAGGCTGCCGCTGCCATGTTCCCGAGTTCAACTCGGGGAGGGTTTCGCGATGTACGAGTTTGGCCCGAGTTCGCCTGTCAATTAAAACCATAGGTCACGCCCCACGCGAGGCATGTAATTCTTCTGTGCGCACCCACCACAGTTGAGACACGCCCAACTTATTGTTCGGCAACAGCGACGCGGTGCTGAGCAGAGAGGCATCAACAATCTTGACCGCCGAGATAAAACACATACAACGCACTGTCATCGGTGATGTACTGAGCGCCGACTATCGCTGGCTTATAGATACGCGTATATCTTCTCGGGCTGTGATGGCCCCACAACATGGTTCCATTGCCTGCACTGTGGCGACGTAGCACACAGCAAATAATTATCGGCACGTCACTGTAGCTACTTGCAAGGTGTCGATGCGCCGTGGTGGACGACGATGCTGAGGAGTGCGTAGTATTTTCCAACGACAACGTATCGCAGCTGTCATTTGAGATGACTGATCTGTCATCGGCTATGTATCGGAGCGGTAGTGTCGCCTACATGGTCAGCGTCGGGCATCGCTCGCTTTTCTAGACCCATTACGATGACATTTCTTCATCACAAGCACTGCACACTAAAAAGTTGCAACACCTTCCTGCATTCGAAGTCTCATTTCATAACTGCACACCAGAGCCCTCGCCTGCCAAAATGCGATTGTTGCGGTGTCGTTACGATATCCATCTGCGATCGCTGTTAGCTCCAGCAGAAATAATCGGCAAGCACCTTGGAGTGCACAACACACTCAAAATACTGCGTATATGCGCACACAGGCACCTACACTGGGCAAGCGATGAAAAGCAAATAATTGTGACGCTGGGCAGCTCGCTTTTCTTCACAATGCATCACGGAGGCTTCGCGCACAGAAATAAACTGGTACCGTACAGCCATTTTGCAGTGACAGCCGTTGCTCCCCTCTCTATGGCTAGAGTCCCGTTTTTCGTTGGTAAGGCGGCGGCCTTAATAGCCTCAGTGAAGCGCCTGCGCTGAACAGCCATGCCGCGGCGATGCGTTGCCCTTCCCCTAATAGACAGGGAATGGTCATATCATTGTCATGACTGACTCAATCAAGAATAGCACTGCAGCGCCCCTGGCGTATGTCACCGTATGAACTCCCTCGTGTGTGCGACCCTCTAGAATGTATCCGCTTGTAACCTGTCGCCTCAGTGTCGCCACTCATGGCAAAAAAGTGCAAAATCTAATTCGCTCGATCTTCGTTTGTCATCAGAAATTTATAGCATTCAAAACGAAAAACCGATACTTTAAGAAATAAATTGTTCATTATTTTATTTGTCGTATTTTAAAGTATTCGATTGAAGGAAAGTGTAGATGCAAGAATCCACAGCATGTGCCCTGTTCGCATTCGACGGAGGATAGAAAGATAATGCCCGAAAGAGGAGGCACGCCCTTGACGCGCCCGAGAAAGGCGTGGCAAGCGGCTCACGGCAAGTGTGCAGATAGATAGCCGGGCAGCCACACTACGGCTAAATTGTGATAATACGTTGATAACAATACGCGGCGCTGGCGCGTTTTGTTGCGCAGTCTTCTGTGCTTGAAACGCCGCGCAGGGTGCGCTCATGTTGTGATACGCGGCTTTATCTCGACATTTATTTTGGCCCGTTGTTCTTGCGCTTTCCTTGCTATCTCCGTTCACTGACTGCCATCGAGCAAACTCGGGCAAAACTCGTGCGAACGAGAAACTCGGCACATCCTGCATAGCACCCCAGATTTCTCGTGCAAGTAATGTCCGCTTATCTGAATAATCCAGCTCAAGGACTAGAATTATGCTATCTGCAACAGGCTATCTCTAAAAATTTCGTAAAACTTTAAAAATGACCACCCTGTATTGTGACAGAGCATAGATGATGGTAAAGTCAGGTAAAAGTAACACCATTTTTTTTTTTTTTCAGTTGTGCAGAGAGCAATGACAACGGCCATATAGCGTGTTCCTCTGCGCGAGTCTATAAATGTATCCACTTTCTCACACGGAGAGCGTGTATTTCAGAGTCACCGGTTAAGTTACCAATAGGTGGACGTGGAAGGCAGGTCGACTAATCCGACGTATTTCACAGCCATCGTCAACAATTAGAACAGTACCCCTTGATAAGATGAGTAGCCGGTGCCGTACTGTGTACCAACATCTCGTGGTATCATGCGCCAAAGCAAAAAAAAAAAAGAGAGAGAGACAGAAAAAGGGGCGTATAGAGTTATATTGATGAACCTGTGGGTATATGAGCGGTGGCCATATGAACGCAGGCACCAGAAGCACGTGTGTGTCTGCGTGTGTGCGTGTGTTGTGTGTGTGTGTTGTCGAGGCCTATTACCTGCTCTTTCACAAGACCACATTTCCCATGACGCTCGTGGTTTAAAGGGCAAGTGGTGTATGTGTTACAGGCCCACGACGCCTACGACTTAACGATCCCGAGGCTAGGTTACATTCTCTTAAGAACTATAGAAAGTGGACAACCTGCTATGCAGCGGGAATGGTAGAAGCTCACCAGGCGTCACGCCACTGCTCGCGCCTTGTCTCCCTCTCCATTTTCGTTTTTTTATGAGGAATGAGGAAAAAAAAACGAAAAAAAATCAAAAAGAAAGCTCGCAGATAAAAAATAAACAATGCAATAAATATAATGAATGAATTTCCCCTGGGCAGTCCTAGGTTTCAGCGTCGTCTTCGCACGACAGTGACTTCACGGAAATCTAGACCTTCAATTCTCCTCACCGCTTTATAGAATGTTCATATCGTGTAGTTCTAGCTGTAATAGATAAAGCAGGGCATTACCTGTTTAAATCTAGCTAAGTTCGAGACTGCGCAGCATATGTAAAGTAAAGCAAGATTGGCTGTCCATTATTATTTCAGTAAACAAAAAGCACGAAAACAGAGGAAACAAACTTCAAGTTAACTGGAAGAATGCCCGACTCGGCAGAGCAATTCTGGAGAAATGAAAGTCGATCAAAATAACGCAAGCCTTCTCGGTTCTTGCAGCGCAATGAATAGCTGCAGTGTTGGTCTAAACTTTGAACATTTTGTGCACTCGAGAAAGTAAATAAAAAAAGAGAGAGGAGGAGATCTTACCATTCGATTGATATTTCGTTTTTGTTACGTGCATTTGCTCAAACAACGTTTCTCCTCCATTATCCAGTTTCTGACTGCGTTTGTTCTTCCCAGATTTGCAAACCTGCCTCGGAGGCACAACTGGCGTTATGTGGGCACGAGAAATTACACTTTTATGTACATGCATACTCTCCGCTTTCCGCGTGGCGTGACTTCGGTGATGAGGCTGGCATAAATTATCCGCCAAACGACCACGCTCGCTTCATCGCTTCGCTGGTCTGCAGAATGGTGGCACGCAAGCACCGACGTCCCTGAGCAAAATTCAAGCACAGAAAAGGCAACACAAACATCTTTCATTGGCGGACATGCAGCATAAAAGGAACATATGCAAACAGGTCGCAGTATAATGCGATGGCCGTTGACGTGATGGGCACCTGCTGGGATGCTAATGCAATTAGCCTAATAGACACCAGGCGGAGCCACTCATCGTCTCCGCCTAGCCTATGTGCGAGGCACAGCGACGCGCACGCTCGCCGTGCACTGCGCGCGCGCCCTGGCGACGCGGTAGAGTGTGGCTGTCACAGAAAGACCTGTCCACTGGCAGGCGGCGTTCGGGTGCAACGCCTTGTGCATGAAGGGCGCAATTCACAAAGTTTTTTTTTTCTTTCAGACAGAGCTGTTTGACATTAGCCGGCCAGCTTCGCTAATAATAGGGCCAACATCACAATTTGCTGTCATCTCCTCTTACAAGTTCTAGCCCAAGAACATTATTTTTTTGTGAGTACGGCTTTCTTTCTTACCTTTTTTTCTTCATTTCTTTCTCTCTTTCTTTTATTCATTCTTTATTTATTTATTTATTTATTTATTTATTTATTTATTTATTTATTTATTTATTTATTTATTCCTGTCTATCTTTTTCTGTGTGTGTGAGCGTATATGTCATAAAAATGTGTAACATGATAATTGCTGTGCCAAAATAGCGGTTAGAAAAAAGGGGACGCCGTTTTATTGCTTGGCCCAAGAGCGTCGTCAGCCGTATCATCGGATTTCAAAGAAAGCTTGTAGCAATTAATTTGTCTGCGGGCGTTTTGTGATGCAGCCCAGTTTTTACTTATGCGTCTAAGTGTGTGTATTATACAGTGTGTCATTTGTGAATTGTCTTCATCTGTACGCCTGTTCGGACCGCAACGCGGCCTCACGTACGTGTTCGGAACTGATTATAGGCGCGCATGGCGGCACTCAACCTGTCTCGCTTTTTGTGTCTGTAAGTTGCCGTTGAATATGTAGGACTATATGTGGACTTTACTCTCTTAACTAACTCCCCTCTAGATATCCCGAACCTGTGCCATTACTTCTTATTTTACAAATACTTTCCTTATAATTATTTCTATTACGTGAAAAGGAGTAGCCATCACCATTATTGGTGAGTAAATCTCTCTTTTATTTCAGCGAACAAAATGTGTATGCGCGCTGTGTGACCGTTACCTGCCGAGTGCTATGACATTGCTCTTTAAACGCCCTGATTGCTTCCGATTTAAAATTATAGTTGCTCGTTACCGATCACACGCTGTTTGACGGTACCAATACCAAACACGTAATTTTAAATTAAATTATGGGGTTTTACGTGCCAAAACCACCATACGATTATGAGGCACGCCGTAGTGGGGGACTCCGGATTTATTTGGACCACCTGCGGTTCTTGAACGTGCACATAAATCTAAGTACACGGGTGTTTTCTGCGTCTCACCCCATCGAAATGCTGCCACCGTGACATAATTTTCATTTCAATCATACTATATAATAAATTATGGCCACTTATCAACCAATTATTGTACTAACCTCTGCTCTTGAGCTGGTCCAAAATAATTCTGTCCGCTTTATCCTTGGAAACTACAGTCGTACCGCGAGTATCACTGCAATGAAAGACTCTTTAGAACTTCCGTCTCTCGCTTGTCGTCGCAAACTCTCCCGCATAAGTCTTTTTCACAAAATATACTACAGTCCCACCCTGCACAACAACCTTATTCTTCCTCCATCATACATCTCCACTCGTTCTGATCATTCCCAAAAGGTGGGAATCATGCGATGCTCAACCCACACATGTAGTCAGTCATTTATTCCCCGAACCTCACAGGACTGGAACAATCTTCCAGGATCAATCACGTCCATCGTTCATCATTCTCATTTCCATAACGTTTTAAACTCAAGTCTACTGTTGTGCAACCAACCAACTATGTAATTACGTATTTTGGCAAACTGTGTGATTCTTGTTTGTTTGCTAAAGACATGTACTGTTACTTGTTTATTTATGTAATTCTGCTTTTTTCGCAAACTCTGATTCTTGTTTGTTTAGTTACGACTAGTACTGTTTACTTATTCTTTTTTTCAGCCAACTTTGTACTTACAGAAGAACGTTTGTACTGTACTTTTTAAATGTACCACTCCCCTCTATAATGCCTCTGGCCCTGAGGGTAATTCCAATAAATAAATAAATAAATAAATTCGAGACTCCTCAATTCAGCATAGAGCAAGCTTCTCATGCACGTGAATAAGGACGGGATAACTTGAGCGCCAATTGGGGTGCAGTACAGCGCTCGTCTCGCCCTCTTTCTTCGTCCGTGTTAAGGGTTGCGCTCCTATATATTTACTGAATACGCACCAACAAGTTCAGCTACAAGTACTGCTAGGCATTAGAACGCATAAAATCGGAAGCGCTGCCAACCATTACTTATCTCTGTCAGAGGGGTCTTAACTTCATCCGAGTTGTGACATGCTCTAAAATAGATGCTGCTATGCCCCCCACCTTATGCCAGCCGTCTTACGTTGAAAAAAAATAGACTAGCAGTTTTTACATATAGAACGTATCCACTGCCGGTAGGTGGTCATCGATGTTTCACAATTTCCCGCCTTATATTTGCATTAAGATTAGTTATCAAGGCAATTTTCATGCGGTGTAAGCACATGACAGAAATAAAAGGTTTGCTTAAGATGTAATTTACACCCGAAAACATGTACAGTAGCAACATTTCACGGGTATTTACTGCCAAGCAAAGCAGGAACAATCAAGACCAGCGTGGCGCCGCACTTTTTGAGCATTTCACTTTGCTTTGGCCTCCTATTTGTTACCACACATACGCCTGACGAACGCCACAAGTCGGAATTTACCTTCTGCACACTAAACTCCGCTCTCGAAGCAAGTTTGAAAGCGGTTCGATTCAAATAAACAATAGTTGCTATTTTCCTATCAGCGTCAAGCTGTGTTACGTGTGTATAGACTCTGTAGTTGCTTTAAGCGGCCCTGAAGCCGATCAACATTCACCATTAGCAACAACACAGACAGAGCGATGTCACAGCGTATATAGGACAACCAAAAGCTCGCGTGGAGCCGGCCCTACTTACAGGAGTAAATAACAGCCCATCCCTTTATTGAAGTGCTCGCTGTACTTCCGTATAATGCTTTTCATCTAGCACTTGCGATGATGAGTAGTCTTGACGATGCTTTTGGAATGCCTAGAGAATGTTGTCCATATATGTATGTATGTATGTATGTATGTATGTATGTATGTATGTATGTATGTATGTATGTATGTATGTATGTATGTATGTATGTATGTATGTATGTATGTATGTATGTATGTATGTATGTATGTACGTATGTATGTATGTATGTATGTATGTATGTATGTATGTATGTATGTATGTATGTATGTTGGCGACCCCGACTTCAGCATGCGCATTTGAATCTACAATTTTATTTCCTTCCGCCATTAAGGCAAGGCTTTGTACGTCTCGTATGTGATGTGGTCGCCGCGAACTTGGGGCTGCACTAGTACGTCAGAAATGTACGACCTAACTAGTGCTACAGCAATCGTTCTTACGAAAACGCCTAATGTAGAATACATCAACGAGGGTGGTTTAAATGCGCGCATAGCATGGAGCTCACGGCACTTTGAGTGTTGTTTCTAGGCCACCGTACACACCCCGATCGGCGCCGAGAGCAAACGTTTTGGGGCCCGCTTCGTTTGCCGTAACAACGCACCTTCTGCGTCCAGGCCCACATGCTGAGCTCGCACCACTTCTAAATCACCCTGGAACTGCGGAACGAGGCCTGCTAATCATTGTGCAATGATGACGCCAGCGCATCGAAACGAAACCGCCTCCTTCTTTGCCGCCTCCGCGGCGGTGGCTAACGCTATGCGAAGCAAAAGCCCCCCCTCTTTTTCGGCGTCCCCCGAAGAGCACCGCGAAGCGAGAGGGAGAGAGGGACAAATAGGCGCAAGGCGGTGGGTGTCTGACCAAAACAGTGGTGCTCATCCCTAGCGCAAACAACGCAGTACCAGGCACGCGCAAGCGAGCAACAACAAGGGGCGGTAGAGAAAGACGACGAAGAAAAAAAAAAAAAAAAAAAAAACGACGAAAGAGCTTTGCTAGCGCCGAGGTGAGAAGAAAAAGTACGCCGCGGTGGCGGTCGTGTCCAAGCACCCTCCCACACACAGGGTTATGGGTGTTTGGAAAGCACGAGATCCTAGCCCTTCCCGGGGCGCACCTGCTGTCATTCCCATGAGGTGCTTATATATGAGCGGCGCGGAGTAGGGGACCGTTCGCGCCACCGCGTGCGTGTCCCTATTACGGCCCACTTCGGTGGTCGAAAAACAAAGCGATTTCATTACGCATCAGGTGTACGGACGCACGCACAACCCATGGGTAACGGAACGTAGCAGCCAACGACCGTGGTCGAGGCGCCAACTAACTATACCGACGGACCAGTCAGGGCTGCCGCCTCACGTAGCAGCCTCGGCTCACGTGGTGCAGCGCCTGTCCGTAATAACCACTACCACTGATTTACGCTCGAGAGACTCGCGACGGTGGTTGACGGTGTGGCTCTTCCGCGAAGTGAGAAAGTTTCTTTGTGCATCCTTCTTTCTTTCTTTCTTTCTTCTTTCTTTCTTTCTTTCTTTCTTTCTTTCTTTAGAGGGGGGATGGGGGTGGGGCGTGCGTGCCAATTTTCGTATGCATAGCTCACAGCTGCCATTGGAAAGGTAAAGGAAGAAAGGGGAATTGGCGGGCCGGTAGCCAAGGTTAAGTGGTAAAGGTATTACGAAACATTCGCTGGGTGTGGAATACATCAGGCTTCTGCACCCAGATTTTTTTAAATAAAAACTTTATTTATAATTTTTTTTGGACGGAACACTTTCGCAAAAGGTCATGTATTATTTTCTCGATCTAGATATAGTATTTTGCAATATAATGTCAATTTAACGTTCCTTTTAGCAATTCTGAGAGTTCTGTTCGTGCTAGTAGACTGCTTCGTAGAGGCATCGACTGCTTCTTTACTGCAGTTAGAACTAAATTCGATGTTATGTTCACAGAAACGTTGTTTGGTTTTGCAGATGATCCTTTAAAAATGCCCGGATATAAGTCTGGATGATAAGCGTGAAAGGGCGTGTCCAGTTTAGTCAATCAATCAATCAATCATTTATTATTATACATTAATACAGTTACAAAGTACTAGTAATACTGAAGGAGGTCCCAAAGTAAGAACTGTCAGGGGGACCGCCTGTTAGTACATGCATAAAAATGTAGAACGTACCATCAGCAACTAAGGTAAAAATAGCAGGAAAATACAAATCAATATAAGAAAAGTATATAAACAAGATATCATATGATCTAAGGCTTACGATTATGGAAAAATACAAATCAACGTATTAGAAATAATCAATCAAACATATGGTAGTTGAAGATTACACAGAAATGAGCAAGAATAATTCTATGTTGAAATACACATGTAAGTACAAACATAAGAATAAGTCATCAATGGAGTGCAGTGTAAATTACTTCGGGAATGATATTCTGTGACTGCTCACTTTCAAGCACTTGTACCTAAATCAAAAAACTTTATTCCGTCTTTCCAATGGGCCGGCCACCCTTGCGTTGACATTTCTCAATGTTTCATTATTTTGGATTCCCACCTAGAATGCGCAAATGACAATTACTGTCATATGAGTGTAGGCAGCAATCTTAACAGCAATTTATTCGCTCATATAGCCCTATACGATTGCCTTTATATCACTCCGCAATGCGCGCGTTGGCCAATATGTGATAACGTCACCAACAAGATTGAGAACCGTGACAGAAACGATTCAGGCCTCCTGATAGCAATTTGATTTTTCGGAGTGAGCGTCTGGTGCCATTAATTATTACCATAGTGCTCATCTTCCAGCATACATTTTACTGAAAGTAATTCTCACCTTAAGCGAAGAATAAAACACACTTCACATGGCTTAATGAATTCATTAACATTACTTTCCGTGAATATATTCAGGAAATACGTTACAAATAGTTTTTGCAAAATTTGATATTTGTTTATATCTTTTAATTCCAACCAAACAAAGAAATCCTGCAAATGCGGAAAATCCTACTGAATTGCTATAAATAGACAAATAACTAAATAAGAATAAAAACCGACAGACTGGAGCTACCTTGCAGAACCACCATCCAAATGCCAGCCAAGTAGTGTTCCGGACAAGGCGTCTCGCCTCGCACACAGGTGCTTTCAGTTTCTGTGCAACTTCAGCGGAATTAGCAGAGATTTTGGTTCTTAAGCGCTCTTTGCCATTGGCTGGTCATGTTTTCGAATAATTTGCTGTTACGAAAAACCTTAGCGTTGAACCATTTTTAGCGTATACAAGCCTGGTGGCCACTGCGCCTGCGTCGGGAGGCCACTGCAGATAGCGTTGTAGCGGGCAATGACGAGGCTGTGTGCATCGCGGAGAAGTTGTTCGCGGGATGATGACCGAGTCGGCAGTGAGAGTGTGCTGCCGGGCACAATAAATGGGTTGTGTGCCGAATGAATATCTCAAGTCCACTAGATTTTCCTTTCTTTCTTTCTTTCTTTCTTTCTTTCTTCTTTCTTCTTTCTTTCTTTCTTTCTTTCTTTCTTTCTTTCTTTGCAGGAATAGCAATGACTTGGTACTACCGGGCCGGGCTTGTCCAGGCTCGGACTGTCGCCTTTCCGTACCGGTCCAAAGTATATTGGTTAATTCTAGAGTATAAGGGCGCGATTTCAGCCTTTCCTCGCGTAAGTTGATTTTTATGCATGCAAATATTATGTCTACAAATTGGCGGCTGCTGTATAGCATGCTTCTGGGATCCGAATCCAGTCAAGGCTTTTCGGGCTAATTGTGAGCGCTCCATATGTATGGAAGTTACTGAATCAGGTTGAAAATTTATATGTAGAGTGCCACCGTTATTGCATTCGCCACATAAGGTCGTGGCTGTAAGCGCCATGCGCTTGCACCGACGCCCAAAAAGCAAGGAAAGCGACAGGTAGGAAAAACCTGTGCACCGGTACGGCTGAATTAACTAACGTTGCCCTAATGCCGCAATTGAGGAGGAGACAGCCAGGCCAGTGGTATGTTTGAACATATCTGTCCAAGCGTTGTTGAGCTCGCAGCAAAAATGTAGCTAAACGTCAAACGTCAAACTGTGTCCGGCGCGTCTCTCGATTTCGGAGCAGCTGTTTGACCATGCATCAACTGCAAATTAAAATAAAAACAGCCCTAATCACCGACTGGCTTGACCATCTTATCTTGAAGCATGGGCCATAGAAAGAGTGGAAAGAACACCGGTAACTATCAAGTAAGTATACGGAAGCTGCGCAATGATTTAGCCAGGTATTGCAGAAGGTTATGACGCATGCATGTACGTCTGCTATAAGGTTATCAATAATTTGGCTGTTTTACATGCGATAAATATTTTTACATAATTCAATAAAATCTGTTCACAATAAGCGGTAGGTGTTTCTGCTGTGAATTTCCCTTAATTTCAATTTTCAATTTAAAGGTATCTGCAGAGACAAACTGATGAGGGCCATTTTAAAAATGTTTAAGTACAATCCATATGTGGTGCCGTGGAGCAGATGTAGAACACCGAGCTTATAATGTGAAGTCCGTAAGTTCGAATCCTCATCCAGTCCACTACATGTTTCACGCCTGGAGTGGCGCCCGGCAAAAAAAAATAATAATAATAATTTTTTTTAATCAGGGAGCCAGTGGGGCTAAACTAGTCCAGGTGCAACAAATTAGGTAGGCCCTCTAAGCTTCAACAAAGGCACTCCCTCACGAGAACAGGAATTGGCCTCTCTGGTGCAGTATTAAGCCACTACCTCCCTCATGACTCTTGGAATTCAACTCGTAGCCCTAAGTCCCCATCGGCTGCAAAGCACATGACCAAGCACATGGGGGTCTGACCTGCCACGTAGCAGCGGGTGCTGAGAATTGCTGGATCCGGACAGGCCACCACTGGAAATTGAATTTGGCAACGTTTAACACGCGAACCCTCCCGAGTGAGGCTAGCTTAGCAGGGCTCTTTGAGGGCAAGATGTATGCAATGAAAGATAAGCAAGGTAATATTATCAGCGATTTCGATGATATAGTAAAAGCAGTGGAAAGATCGTATACTGACCTGTACAGTTCCAGAGCAGTCATACAACTTTCAGTGGACGTAGTGATGAACAAGATACGAAAGCTTCTTTTATAACTAGCGATGAAGTAAGAAGGGCCTTGCAAGTCATGTTCCGGGAAAGAAGCACAAGCAGAAGATGGAATAACCGTCGATTTAATCAAAGATGGAGGAGATACTGTGCCTGAAAAGCTTGCTGCCCTTTATACGCAATGCCTCACAACTTCAAGTGTACCAGAGAGCTGGAAGAATGCCAACATTATATTTATTCCATAAGAATGGAGACGTTAAGTAATTGAATCATAATAGACCTAATAGCTTGCTTTCATTATTGTATAAAATATTCACCAAGATCATTTCCGATAGAATCAGGGCCACACTTGACTTCAATCAACCAAGAGAACAGGCTGGCTTCAGGAAGGCCCACTGTACTCCACGGATTTCTCAATTACCTGATAATCAGGTAATTGAGAAATCCGCGGAGTACAATCAAGCTCTCTATATGGCTTTCATATATTATGAAAAGGCGTTCGATTCTGTAGAGATACCAGCAGTCATGGAGGCATTGTGTAATAAAGGAGTACAGGAGGCATACGTGAATATCTTGGGAAATATCTACAAAGATTCCACAGCTATATACTTTGTTTCTCCACAGGAATAGTAGAAACATACCCATTAAGAAAGGGGTCAGGCAGGAAAACACAATCTCTCCAACGCTATTCACTTCATGCTGAGAATACTAGTATTCAAACTGTTAGACTGGGAAGGCTTGGGATTGAGAATCGACGACGAATATGTCAACATTCTTCGGTTTACAGATGACAGTGTCCTGTTCAGCAACACTGGGTATCAAGCAACAAATGATTGAGGACCTTAACCTGAGAAAGTGTAAGAGTAGGGGTGAAGATTAATATGCAGAAGACAAATGTAATCTTCAATCACCTGGCAAGAAAACAAAAATTCATGATCACCGGTCAGCCTCTAGAGTATGTGCAAGAGTACGTTTAACTAGCGCAATTACTCACAGATGAGCCTGACCATGAGAAGGAAGTGAACAGAAGAATAAAAATTTGCTGAAATAGATGCAGCAGGCATTATGAAATCCTGATTGGGAGCTTATCATTGTTGTTGAAAAGAAACGTGTACAATCATTACATTCTACTGGTGCTAACATATGGGGCAGAAACGTGTATGTTAATAAAGAAGCTCGAGAACAAGTTAAGAAACGCACAAAAAGCGATGCAACGAAAAATGTTCGGCGTAACTTTGAGAGACAGTAAGAGAGCGATGTGGATCAGAGAACAAATAGGGGAAGCCGATATCTTAGTTGACAGTAAGAGAAAAAAAAATAGTGCTGGGCTGGCCATGTAATAATGCGAGGGCAGATAACCGTTGTCCTGCAGTGGACATAAATATAGGCTGATGACGATGATCCATATTAACGGGCTTATGTTGTTCTGGTAGTGAGCCAAACGGTCAAGATAATGATGTCGTGAACACAACCGTAAGGAACGTTAATTATTTACTTGTGACACGCTGGGTTTTCGCAATACTGGGAGGGCCTCTACCTTAATTAATTAATTAATTATGGGGTTTTACGTGCCAAAACCACAATCTGATTATGAGGCACGCCGTAGTGGAGGACTCCAGATTAATCTGGACCACCTGGGGTTCTTTAACGTGCACCTAAATCTAAGTACACGGGTGTCTTCTGCATTTCGCCTGCATGGAAATGCGGCCGCCGGCGCCGGGATTCGATCCCGCGACCTCGTGCTCAGCAGCCCCACACCATAACCACTCAGCAACCACGGCGGGTCTCTGCCTTGAGCGTCCTCCGTCCGAGTAATGAAGCACGGAGAGGATTCTTTCTATTCATGCCATGCCAAGCAGGTCAAATGTTTCGTCGTGAACTGATGGCGCGCCGCTAGTATACCGACCACATTTCTTTTACAACATCCTAATTTATAGTTATTGGTTTCGGATGCAGTGCTTTAATTAAACGAAGGCACGCCACGCCGCGTCCGGAGGAACGCGTGATCCGCATGGTCCAGATATGTGAGCTGCTCACAAACGAAAAAATCTACCACTAACAGGAAGAGAAAGAGGAGGCTTGTGCTCCGCCTGCTGGGTGATTCCTAAATTAACGACACCAAGAATATTCGCACCATAAGCAGCGCCAACCGGTGTCAAAAACGACGAGCTCATGTGATGACGAGCGTGATACGGGCGGGTTGACAAATCACTTAAGGCCAACGCGAATGTGCCACCTCGTGTCCGTCGGTCTCCTGGAGCCTGGTTAAAATCGCGTGATGCCCCGTCACCTTGTTGCTCTTCTCCTTTTTTTTTTTATGCGGATGCGTTCCTTTCTCTCGCTCACGATAGCATCACGTGCACGAAGCCTGGGCGTGAACATTTGTTTATCCACTCGAAAATGTCAGCGGGATATTTCTAGGCTGTGACAGAGGTGACAGACGAGGCGGCGAAGCGAGTCGCGAGCGCTGATCGCGCGGCGCGGCCAGCGGAGAGAATTTCCATGTCCACACCGAGCGGAGGCGGCCGTGACAGCAGCCGCCGCCACCTGGTCACTTCTCACCTGCAGCGAGAAGGCCGGCGCGGCGCTCTCGCCAGTCGGGGCACGCGAGCCTTCATCACCATTACGTTAATGCGGAAACTTTGTTCAACACGCGCGCTCGCGCTCCTGCCTGCGAGCGCGCCGCCAGTTCGCTGTCGTGTAGACTTCAACGAACAGCGCTGTCGGCGCTCGGCTGCATGCATGCCCCGCGCGCACAGCCAGCCACCCTCTCGCACCACTGCTGGCGGCGACGAGAGGGGAAGGCAGGCGAGAGAAGCACGTCTCGTCCGTGAGTGCCTGCGTGTCTGTACACATTCGTTTTGCTGAGAACAGCCGTGTCTACATATTCATTTCGTTAAAAGCAAGCGACCAACGGAAAAGAACGACGGAAAGAGATGAAGCGAAAGTAGCCTGGCCAGCCTCTGTCTTATACGTTTTATTTTTTTTTTATTTTTCCCCTTGGTTAGCCTTCTCCCCTCCCTTCTTTATTTTTTTACTTTTTCAGAGACGAGTTTTGATGCTCATCAGTTACCGCGAAAAGAGGCTGTCGGCGAAGTCATGAATATTTAGGAACACACGCGCGCAAGCATGCGAGACCATTAAACAGTTTAAAAGAATGAACTTAGCCTTCACGCTCTCAAAGAGAGCAATGTCGGAGTAACTTTCACACTCGAAAAAAAGAAAATCCGAGGGCACTTAAGCACTTCTGAGCGAAATCATAAATGCCCAATTGAACGCCGCTGAGCGGTTCTTCGAGTTATCAACTACTCGCGCTCAAGCGAGCGCGTTGACACGCTTGACCAACGCCTCCCAGATAGCACAAGGCCGGTGCACGTCATGACATCCGTGACGTCATGCACCTTGCTAGACTGCCATAGAATAGGGACGCTCCCGGTTAAGCAGCGGTGATTTTGCCGTCACCGCTTTCATCGCGCCGGGCTTGGCAATAGAAATTTTGGTTCAAGTTGCATGACGTCATAAAGCCGAGTGCACAGGCCTGCTATCTACGAGGCGCTGGCTTAGCCCAGTGGGTAAGACACTCGGCTTCTGAGCGTGGGGTCGTAGGATAGAAACTAATTACAGCCACTGTTTTTCTCTTTCGAATTTATTCTGCTTTATTATACAATAATTCCTTCATAGCGATTACCGAGGCGAAGTTGGAACGCAGGCGAGAGCTTGCGTGGACAAGGAACACGCGCTTAACACAGGCTTCTGAGAGCGAGAGCGAGGGTGACATGTTGATGCCCCCCCCTCCTCACGAAACACTTGGCGCGCTATGGGCACCCTGCACTGTTCAGAGGGCCCTACGACGTTTCAATTTTTCACCCCAGCGTCGGCGACGCTGGGGTGACGAGGTGACGGGGCAGAGGTGATGAAAATGATACGCCATACCAAATGATAGCGGTCCCTCTTCGTCGCTCCTCTCAGTGTTATGCCCTGCGCATGCGCACTTTCGATGTTTTCACAAATCGGACAGTCTTGTCCCGTGATAAGCGATCGAAAGTGCCATGGTGAATGTATACAGCGTGTCTCCAGTTTTGCTTCCACCACTCGTTAGCCTGTGTGTTGCTGTCTACTCTGCAAAGCTTCAACGCAGGTGCCTATAGGGCGAAGCAGGTGTTCCCTTTCGCCCGCTCTGCAGCGTCGAGTGATGCACGGGACGTGGCAACGCAGCCAGTGGCAATTTAGGTGCCATTTCGGCGCTTGACGCTTGACGGGCCGTTTGATGCTTTGACATCAAAAAAGAAAAAAAAGAACTGGCGCATTTGGCGGCCAGGCACACCTGACATACAGCAGGCTTCCCTCTATGATAGTATGCATTGAAGCAAGGCGCTAAAAATTTCGAAGTACCCCTCCACAATACGAACAGTGATACACTCTGCGACCATTCTTGAAATGAGCAGAGTTACGGCGAATGAAGTACGCCGTGTGCTAGAATGCAATCATGCAACTAACGGGTTCACGTTATCAAGGAATCTAATGTGCCCTCGTCCAATCTCGCGAAAAGCCCAAGCGAACGCGTATGCTCCACTAGATGCAGCGACTATGTGAACTTCCATGTCATTTCATGGCTCGCTGTTATAAAGACTAGACATTTGAAGTCGTTTGCAGTCAAATAGTTGTATACAATTACTAGAGGGAACTCTGAAGCTGCGTTAGTGTAGCAGCTGTTCATATTGACAGCCATTATATAAAAGGACTGCTCCAAAAAATGCAAACGAAAAATTCACGTTATATCGTAAACAGGGCCAATAATTTTAGGAACGCTGACTTCACGAACTTAGCGTATATTTTCTCATTTTCTGCGCGAAATCTCCCCCAGCGTCTGTCTGTAGCAAAGAACGAGTCGGCCAGCTCAGATCCAGCGTGGTCATTTGTTAGGCCAGTTTAATATTACCATGACAATGCAAAAACTTGTTTATTTGGTATTTTACAGCGGTGTTCATGTCGACTAACGTGGAAATATCGACTGGTTGGTTACACGTCTTACAAATAGACAGTGCTTAAGGCGCATGCGTAGAAAGGGCGCGCAACTGACGGGTCTCGTCTGTTTGTGCACCTTTATACGTCTGCGTCTTTAGCATCGTCCTTTTCAAATGTGTTCATGGAACATCCGCACCCGAAACAGTACACAGAAGTGGCTCCTCTTTGCCACGTTCTGGGCTTTTCGTTATATAGCAGCTACCAAGGTAACTCCAGCGTGACGGCGCGGGAGGATTATAAGCTTTCGGCTGCTACTGACCAAGTGGGATGCCGCATATGTCGGGCCCGACACAGCAGCGTACGAGTTCTATGGGCATTTTGAGGTTTTTCGCGGTGGCTTTTGCCGATTCCAAGTTCGTATGGATCGTCATCCCCAATAAAGACGACGCCCCATAACTTACCCTCCATTTTGCAGCCCGTGGCAATTATGGGAGCCTGCCGATGTCGCAGATACCTGCACTTGATCATAAACTGTTTTCATAACATGTTTACGACACACGATGGCGCACAGAACTAAGTAAAAAAAGAAAACAAGAAATATGGGCTCACCTGATATTTCTGGAAGCACGTAGTATAATTTGAAATTTCACGATGGCATGACATTTATCCCCCTACTCCTTCCGCCCGTGCAGGGTAGCCAACCGAAACTACCTCTGGTTAACCTCCCTGCCTTTCTATGCATCCTTTCTGTTTTACGATGGCATTTTTTATTGCTATATTAGCGGTAGTGTGCACTGAGAATGTAGTTCGTGTGCTTAGGAAGGTTAGCTTGTGAAACAGGAATCTATTTTAAAATCTTACAGCACCGTTGCGAACCTTTGATGCAAAAATGAGATGATAAGGGGCCGGGATGAGTGCGGGGAGGCCTATATATAAACGTTTACGTTACATTTGGTTAGGTGCATAGTTATAGGCTTAACAAAGCAAGGAATGCAGAGCGAGTACTGTACATTTATATGCATGCATCCATCTGCATATCTGCGGCAATGTTGGAAAGGCGCTTGAGGAGTCTTCTTGATCAATGCGTCAATCGGACGCTCTAAAGAAATGAGAAGATGATGAACCGGAAGAACGCTGCAGTCTCTGGGTAACCGTAAATTGTTCAAGGCAGGTTCGTTGGAATGTCCAATATGTGCCGCCGTAGCAGCAAACACGGGTCATGACGCCGCGGCAAGTCGTCAGCGCTGGCCTCTCGCGGGTATGCGGGGAATTTTTCTATTTCGAATCCGTCAGCGCCACTCCGTCCAAAAGAAGTAGAAAATCAACAGGCATTCCGCGCACTTTCGCCGCTCTCGCGCCTGTTGCTGTCTCGGCCGCGCCGCATTGTGTGATGCACGGCCGGCGGCCGGAGCAAAGTGGTGAAATGCACAGCGAAAAAGTGCCGACGTAGCGGGCAGGCATTGAGACAGGGAAGACATGGCTGTAGCGAGCTGAGAAAGAGGCCACGCTCTGGAGCGCGTTCCAGAGCGCGGGCAGCACTTGCGGACGCAAATAAAAAAAAAAAATGCTGAAAAAATAAAGAGCAAGAGAAACCGGCATGTGTAGTCTCGGCACCAACGGGAAACAGTCAGACAAATACTTGGCGAATGTTCACGAGTGAAGCCCTTTGAGTCCCGATGCGTAGCGAACGAGCAAAAGCCGCCAACAGGTTGCGAGCACATGCACTCATACGGACAAAGCGGCGCGCTCCATTAGAACTTCACAGAAACGCAGGCAGCGGCTGCGTCAAAAGGCGCACTTCCTGGTTGCGAAAGCAACAGGTTTCTTGCTTAGTCTTGCGTCTCGTCGTCCTGTCTAAGCCCCGTTCAGACATAGGGGCGGCTTGGTGGGAGGGGCCGGATGTGAGGTTTGCGACATGTGCTGAGATTTTTGAAGCAGTAGAAATCATATATTTTGGGGCGCGACGCAACTCGAGCGTGTTCCTTCTGGCGGCATTTTCTGTTTCCTGGGCGAGGATATAAGAAAGAATTCTGTTCGCAAGAACAGCTCCTCTTTTGCCAAGCCTCCTCCCCCCTAACCTGACTTACCGTCAGGTTTAGCCGGCGCTTGTTTCTATACTAGCTGCTGCTTCGCGAATACGAGCCTATTGCCCGAATTTTCAAAGAATTATCTACGCTGGAGAGGTTAGTAACAACAGGAGTTGACGGATAGCACAATATCGATGTTGTTAGGGGAGAAGGTGGACCAGTTCAAGACATTTTGTGCAAATAACAGTCATTGTGGATTCAGTCTATCGGGCTGTGGCGTATGCTACCGACCAGCTCTGAGCGCTCTAGGTGTCCATGAGGAAAGAATCCAGTCGTAAGGATGACTGTGCTATGAGTGACGACCGGGGTGTCACTTCCGTACTGCACATCATTAAGACAATGGTCGGGATAATGTAACCAGCCCCTAATTTAACTAACTAATCTCTTTATGACGAGTACACCTACTGGAAAAAAGGAAAGGAGGCTGCCAAGAGGGGTCGGCGCCAGTTGAGGGGCTATGGTGGATTGAGTGAACCATAGGGTTGTCAGAAAAAGAAACGCGTACCCTATCATAATCTAGAATGCCCCCCCCCCCCCCCCCCCGTCCCCTCAACATGTCCCGCAACGACACGCATACTGCCCCTGGCACAGACCGTACGAACTTCGTAGTATGCCTTTTATCCCACGCGTCTTTGCTGTTCTGGATATTACGTGATGGGTAGATTTTGGCGAGGACGAAACGAAGAATACACTACCGTGGAGCCGCATCGTTCGGCTACTTTCGTCAAGCGATTGAAAAGGTTGTGCGCATATGAAATAGCGGCACGCTTTGTGTACTATTTGAACATTCCTCTACCTGCCTGACCTTTTAGACGCAGGCTTGAGCTACTGAGGTGACTACATTTTTCAGCTAGCGCCGTCTACTAGTTGTGTGCTTTGACCTCACACGCTGTGTAGGCAAGACTTGTGGAGCGCATCATGTACACCATTCCGTGCAGTGCCCCTTTTCACGAGCTTCCAGCTTGAGTAATATGAACAAATGAAGGATAAAATGTAGACGTACGGCAAGAAAGAGTTGCGGCAAGCGAGCGAATATCCATTGGAAATACACGGGTGAAAGCAAACGCAAGCCGCTGCTAATATTTTCAGCCACAATTGTGGCTGTAATTGGGCCGGCGTTAGCCTCAGTCCCGCCCTGAAGCATGCCTGTGCGAAGTCCCATAAATGCGCCTTCGCGCTCCCTTTCTGGTTCCTCCACTTAACATCGTCCTTAAAGTCAACTACAGAAGTCGTTAACCAGAGCCGCAGGAAGGTCATGTCCTTCTTTTTCTTTTTTTTTGTATTCTTCTCTTAATTATTTCCTTTCTTACTATTTTTCTCTCCTGCCAAAAAGCAAAGCCAGGCACCCATGCTTCCGTTCTCTATTAAGGCACTGAATTTTTTCATTTTCTTTTTCGTTCAGCCTTTCTTTACTTCAGTATCTCACGAAACCTGCCCACCGTGCCGTTGAGTTTACATAATCCTCCTGATTTCCCCCCCCCCTTTTTTTTTTGTAAAGCCTCAATGCTTGCCTTTAACGTGTCGCCGCCCTCGTGGTGAAAGAGGCTTTCGAGAGCTGGCCGCTTGCCCTTGCCGCTTGCCGCTTGTTCTCCTTAAATGTAACGTTGCCCTCTGGCAAGTGACACGTCGACGGCGAGCTCGTCATCTCAAGTGGCGCAGGAGGCAGCTGGAGTTGCGGAAGGTGTAATGGGTGTGCAGCAGACGTGGGAAAGGTGCGGGAGAGCATGCATAAGGCCTATGTCCGCCACGAAGTCTAATGGGCCCAGTGTTTTGTCTATGAACCTAACAACAGCTCTCGTCAGCGAGCCACTTCTGCTGAGCATAATCTTGCGCGACAGCTTCGCGAGAGCAAGAAAGAAAACTAGCCAAGTTTTTTCCGAGAAGAAAAATATTTTGACCATGGGCCCACTCACGGAATTTCATCGTGGAACTGTCAATGTTTATGGCGCATAAGGTAAGCGGCAGAAATAAGAGGTGGATAGAAATAGCGCCATGGGTTGCGTATATTTATTGATCGTGCTCTCTCTTCCCATCTCTATACGACGTTCTAGCAATAAATATATGCGCGCTTTCCCAAAATAAAATTTGTTGCGGGTTGCCGCTCTTTTCCGTCTGTTTCTCCTTTCTTCCGCTCACCTTTTGCGCCACAAACATTGACATCTACACACGAACTAACCCAACATCCTACTTTTCTAATCAACATGGAACTCCTAGTGACTACCCGCGCTCGTGGCGACGGAGAGATCATAATTTCATCTTACCTTACTCCATTTTCTTCATGAGCGAAACTGCTAGAGTGATTACAACGGACCTTTACTTTTTGTTCACTTGCACAGGTCGGTTGCCAGTGCTTGTAAGCTTCACACTTATAGGGCATGTCTGCACAGCTGGCATACTGCTTATTTTGTTGCATTACTTGAACGGCGCGCATGGAACATCACTGTTAATGAAAAAAAAAAGTGTGTGCTAGTGAGGCATGCAAAAGCGCGATTGCTGTAGCAGCACCCAAGAAGATAGAGCCATCCTTCTGAAGATAAAAGCTTTGGAAGGGGACAACTGACATAGCCCATAAGTGCCTTAACTAAATGATGGATTTACAGATTAATGAATAGATTTGACTGTCATCAATTTCTAGTCTTGTTTTGTTGTTCGCCCAGGCTACAGTGGGAGCGAAGAAACATGGCTAATAGAAAAACATTTTTTGGGGGGTAGAAATGGGGCGGGGGGGGGGGGGGATCTCATCGTGTTTTTTGCTAACGGCGACTCGGTTTTATTTTCTTCGGTTACTTTTTTTTATCTTCGTGTCTGATTTCCTGCTGCAATTTATATAGCATCATTCAGCATACAGCGCTGACCACTGGCCCTCAGCCTTGGTTGCCCGTCGTTGTCGATTAAACGATTCTTTCTTGATCAATACTTATCAAATCATGACTTCCTCGGTAGCATGCTTCCGTTCCAGAGATAAGTTTTGTGCGTTATTTTCATTCGGTTATGCGGAAGTACTTTAGTCATCATATCAAACAAGGACATGCAATAAAATTGCAGATCACTGTTTACGTTGATGTGATCTCACCGCTTATTTCATCGTTGAGGGTCACGCAAGGTCACGCGGGGTGAAGAATGCTTGAGCAACTAGATCAATAGGCTAAAATCAGCCGAGCTCGCAAGTTCTGTTTATCGGAACGTTTCCGTATGCCACGTGCGGCAAGGTGAAAAGGCTAATGATGTCGCGTAGGCTCAAGCTGAAACACAAATACCAGCGTGTGTTCTTCTAGCATGTCATAGTCTGAGTCATTCAAAGCCGAGTTTCACCACGGACCACGAGCATGACAATTTCGGCCTTTAAAATTACACCATGTAATTATCTTTTCTTCCTTTCTGGGGTTTCACGTGCCAAACCAGTTCTGATTATGAGGCACGCCGTAGTGAAGGGCTCCGGATTAATTTTGACCACCTGGGGTGCTTTAACGTGCACTAACAACGCAAGCACACGGGCGTTTTTGCATTTCGCCTCCATCGAAATGTGGCCGCCGCGGCCGGGATTCGATCCCGCGACCTCGTGCTCAGAAGCGCAACGCCTTAGCTAACTGAGCCACCGCGGCGGGTACACCATGTAGTTATACTATCATACTAAATTATTTAAGCTGCTTTGAGACATGCATGTCAGTATGTTTAATGCATTAGCATTCTTAGGGTACTTCACGCACTTTCCAGGGGCTATGTATGTATGTATGCATGCATGTATGTGTGTATGTATGTGTGTGTGTATGTATGTATGTATGTATGTATGTATGTATGTATGTATGTATGTATGTATGTATGTATGTATGTATGTATGTATGTGTATGTATGTATGTATGTATGTATGTATGTGTATGTAACCGTTTTCCCGCCTAACTGGGTCACTGGTAGTCCATGGCCGAATGAGTAGTGCATCGGGCGGCTATGTTGAGTGAACAGGGTTTGAAACCAACCGACGGACCAACTTGGGTCACTGTGTAAGTTGCAATGTGTACATATATGCCAGTCTTAAACGAACATCTTTCACGCCGACATGGGTCACTGTAGATGCGGGACTGGGTAGGCACCCCCGTTTGAAGAAACTCATCGACGCCGCTTGGATCACTGGGTATGTGCCACTGAGTACGTGCCAGTTGGTGTGTGCCACTCTTCAATGAATGTCTTAGACGCCAACTTGGATAACTAGGTATGAGCCAGTGGCAATATGGCGCTGAACAATGACAAAAAAGATCCCTCAAGTTTATCCGATACTGAGGGGAATGGAACCTACGTCACAAGGGTTCCTCAAGGACAGCAACTCGATGCTTTAGCAGGCTGCGCCCTGAATGCACTGGGTATGTGTCGCTCTTCAATGAACCTCTCGTCAACTCGAGTCACTGAGTATGTGCCACAGGGTGAGCGGCAAGCGAAGGAACAATTCTCAGCGTTCGCAGGCTTCTCGTCTCGGAGGCCTCACGCGGACTTTCCGACAGTGTCACTAGATGGCGCAGCGTGTCTAGGAAGAAGCGCGAGAGAGGAGCTCGATTGTCGCATGACGCGTTGCTCAGCGTTCGCCACGAACCAGCGCGTCATGCATTTCGGAGACATCGCGCAGGCTTCGCGACGGTGGCGCTAAATGGCACCGAGTGTTCTTAAGGAAGCGCGAAATAGGAATCCTGTTGGAATACATGCCTCATACATAACTCGTTTCGACGGTGGCAATACCTTGTGGCGCTGTATTGATTCGTTGCTAAACGCATTACCGTCGACAGTCATCGTGAAATTGGTTCTGAATAATGTTTGCAGGCTTTAAAGGTCACGCACTTTCGTTTGACGCAAAAAAAATGAGGACCTGAAAATATCATGTCAATGCTTCTGATTTTCATTGTATGTACCATATGTCGCCCTCCCTGCTTGGACCACGTGTCCGCAGTATTTAATAAATAAAAAATAAATAAATAAATAAAAAAACCGCTTCACTAAAGCTTCATTTCACCTAGATTCCACGATGTTCGTTGGATATACATTATTTATTATAGCGATCAGCATTCTTAAGATAGTTCATGCACTTTCACGTATCTCGCCATGTTTATATCTAACCATATCCCCACCAACTAAAGTCACTGGGTGTGTACCGTTGGGAATGCGCAACTCTTCAGGGACAAAAAACAAAAATTATTTATAATGTATCTGGTGCACTGTGGATGCAAACCCGCCTTATATGTATTCATGCAATGTTGCCCATAAATATATACTCAGACACACGCATATGGCGCCGCTATGGCGCGGCATGTCCGCAGGGATGCTCGAAAGAGGAGCTCAGCTGCATACACGCCTCATACGTGACGCCGATCGGCATACGGTGTGTCATTAAACGTCGACACACATCGTGAGATGGGTTCTATCGGAATTATTTATTTAGTAATTTATTAACGCGATTACGTTAAGGGCCCCATGTCAAAGAAAATCCGATGTGGCGAAAATTGCCGTAAATGTTCTTTACGACACTAAAGTTATTCCATCAGTAAACTTGGTCATACCTTGTCTTACATTCTTTACAAAGTTAATCCTCGGAATTTTAAGAATGACAGCCCGCAAACAAATGTCACGAAACAAAACACTGACAGCGCGTGACATTTATGTTAAAGCTTCTCAGACTGAAATGTTAAAAGTGCGAAACAATAACAGAAGATTGGCCCATGCAAGAGGCCACGTTTCTACCAGAAAGCTCGTCTTCGTGCATAGCGTTCGCCGCCAGCGTTTCCCGGTAAACACTACGGTTACATGAAGACCGGCTCACATGCAGCGAACTTTCATGGCGAACTTCGTGCGGTCCGCACCAGCGCGGCCGGAACGCAGCGTGCCACCGCCGTGCTGCACCCACATGCGGCGAAAAACAGGCGGCCGCCGCCACCACGATTTCAGTGTTGCTAGAAACAGAGTGATTCCATTCCCGGTAAAATGCCCGGGCCGCGACGACGCCGCCCACTTATCATTTTAGTTGAATGCGTGCTCCGCCGAAATCTCATCCCCGACCTTAGCAAAAAAGGGCACCTGCTGCCATCAATTTTGGAAGAAAACAAAAGCACAGAAAAGACGCGCACGGAAGCCGAGAATAAGAGAGGACAGCGCGCGTCCTGTGTCATTCTCGGCTTCCGCGCGCGTCTTTTCTGCGCTATTGTTTTATATCATAAACTACGCAAAATTTAGCCCACCTTCAAGTCGATCGCTGAAAAAAAAAATTGGAGGCCGCTTAAGCTTTGCCTTTAAGAGCTTTGCCTTTAAGAGATAACGCGATATCGTTATCGGGCCCCGCTCACGTCGCATTTTTCTTTCAGTGGGTTTCACTGCTACACAGAGCATGGGAAAGCCAGCTTACAAAGCCCAAGCTTCTAAAGTCTGCTTCACTTTTAAACAGAAATGCATTGCTGGGAAGACGTCTTTCATGGGCATATAAGTCGTCTTATATTAAAAAGTGAAGGCCCCAGCACCTTTTTTATTACTTCATTAATTGTTTGCTATTGCCCCGACGCGCGCACGTGTCAAAACGCATTAGGCAGGTGAAGTCTCAGTTTTACCTGCCGAGGATGCGGGCGCAATCTGGATAAGATTTTCGCAAGTAAACTACCCGAGCGCGCCGCTGTTGGTATAGTAGAAATGCTGGAAAAGGGGTTTGTGTTTGAGTTTCCTCGTAACAGAATTATGTTTTCTCGTACATTCAAATTACAATCCGACGCCACCCATGTCTGTAGGTTGTTGTTAAGTCGTACTTTACCATTTTTTCTGACGGATTTCACTGTGAGAAATTCAATATTTGTTCACCAAAACCTTGCGCCACGTGGAGGGCCTGCGCGGTCGGGGTGGTTCGGGATGATTTTGTCCTGCGCTAACACCTTGCGCCACGCGGAGGGCCAGTGCGGTCGCGGTGGTTGGGGATGATTTTCTCCGCCACGGATGCCGACATCCACGCCGACGCCGGGGCCGATGCCAACGCCGGATTTTCGGCGACACAGGGCCCTTAACGCTTTCGCGTTAAAAAAAAAGGGGGGGGGGGGAGGGAGACTTCCTGCCACACGACGATCTTTTTCGGAGAGTTCTTGTATTCAGGGTGGCTACAATCCCATAATATTGGTCGCGCCTGGACGGCTGTGATCAGTCGATCATTGTACGCGATGCGCGCAGCTTTTGTCGCCATGTTCACTCTAGGCTCTTTGGCTGGCTAGCCGAGTTAAATGCGGTGGCAGGACGTCGGACGTGACAGCGCCCTGATTGGTCCGCGCTGACAGCCTTCATTCACCGCTTCCGACGAGCGGTTGATCGCCTGCGAACTTATCTAGCCCGCCTTGATGGAGGGCGAACAGACGCCGCGCGCGGCCGCTCACAAGTTTTTCGCAAGAAAATCGGTCCATGTGGGTCGGGCTTAAGCTGCAGTTGCCGGGAAGCATGAGAACCAGTCAGGGATCTTTGAATGCAATCGCGTTCCACTCTTAAAGGCGAAGCTTAAGCGTCCTTCAATTTATTTATTTATTTATTTATTTATTTATTTATTTATTTATTTATTTATTTATTTATTTATTTATTTATTTATTTATTTATTTATTTATTTATTTGCTTGCTTGCTTGCTTGCTTGCTTGCTTGCTTGCTTGCTTGCTTGCTTGCTTGTTTGTTTGTTTGTTTGTTTGCTTGTGTCACAGTAACACACTATTCTTGCTCCCTTGCAGATGCGTGCTTCTGCGAGGTATAGAAGCAGGCTTCTTCTCAAGAATACTCTGCTTATGGAGAAGCCCGCTTTAAAAGTGTTTGCTACACTCGAATACCGCTCTGACATTTTGACGAGGTTCGCATATACCGTCTATTGCTTGGAAAGCTTGGAAAATGCACCTAGAAATAATATTCAGACATCACGCGAAAGAACAGGCCATTTTTACAACATTTTAAGTCTAGCAATAGAGGAAGACGTGGTCTGTGACAGCGGTTTAGCCATGCGACGAGTGGCTAACGTAAACGGTTCGAGTGTATATAATAATGCATCATGAAGACCAACACAGTGTGCCCTGTAAGATTGCCGAGAAACGCCAACAAAACAAGTAAAACTAAATCAACCAAGTGTGACGCGTACCCCCCCCCCCCCCCCTCCTTGAAAAAATAAAGCAGAAAATGCAGTGTTCGGCGTTGGAGATGTCAGGCTCGCGCTGCAACTCATTGCACGTTGTTCGGGTGGACTAGCTCTAAATAGGCGAACACATATATGTAGGGAGACAAACACGTATTGTTGCGCTATGTCTTTGTGTTTTTAGAGCTAACTCATCTGAATGATTACGCAAGAGTCGTACTGCGTAGGACCTATATGACTTATTAGTAGTTTTCTATAAGCTTGTAATAACGAATAGAAGAAAAGTAATTGTGGCAGAACTCATCTCACGATGGCTGGCGACGGTAATGCGATTAGCATTCGAGCAATGTAGCGAACCACCGCATTTATGAAGCCACTGTTTGCGTAACGTGTGTTAGTGGTCATTCTGAGAATTCAGTTACTTTGGCTATATGCGGCATACTCCGGTATTGTCCCACCTTAGCTACGGCACTCAGTTGCCAAGGTCGCCGATGAGCATGGCCGCATGACGACGACTGTATGACGCCGATGCACTGACGACGATGAAATGCCGAAGGAGTAATGACGTCGATGGAACAACAAAGGCGGTATGACGACAATGAGATGGCGATTCTTAAATGATGACGATGGTACAACAACGCCAGCGTAACGACGACGACGTCAGCGCAATGGGATGACGACTAGTGTACGACGATCACGGTATAACGACAACCAATGGTGAAGCTGCATGCAATGATGACGATGACGCGACCAGAATGTTATGACAAGGATGGACGATAGAGACTGCCTGACGACGACGCTATGACGAAGATGTCACGATAAGGGCGGCATAATCTCGATTGGATGACGACAGCATGATTACTATAGAATCACGAATAAGGCATGCCATCCATGGATAGGACGGAGGTGGTATGACGACCACGGCACGACGACAATGGGATCACGTTACTCATGTGATGACGATGGTGAAACGACAACGTGACGACGACGGCATGACGACAATGGTTTGCCGACGAGTGTTGGACAACTATGGCATGGAAAAAGTATGAGGACAATGGGAAGACGACAAGTGTACGAATACAATGGCATTACGACGACTGTATCACGAAGCCAGTATGACGATGATAGTGCGACGACAACGGCATGACGAAAGTCGTATGACGAAGCTGAAGTGACCACAACGGAACGACCGCGACGGCGGTGTGAACGAATGCATGACGACTGTGTGACGACTATGGCGTGGCAACAACAGCATGACCAGAGTCGGATGACAAAGTTGGAATGACAATGATGGGAAGACCATGACAGCATCACGACCACCAGTGCAGTGGCCCAAGCTGGTAGAAAACTGGGGCCGGGTGGCCGGGTCGGGTGTACGAGAATAGATAGATAGATAGATAGATAGATAGATAGATAGATAGATAGATAGATAGATAGATAGATAGATAGATAGATAGATAGATAGATAGAAAACTTGCTTGAAGTAGGAAAATAATGCTTATCGCGTTAAAAAATTCAGAATTGCCTTACCTAAAGCATAAATCAGTGACAGAGATATCTAGCCCCTTATAAAGCACAGTAAGGCTTATGCTGTTTCGAGCAACATCAGCGGCAGGAAACACTGGGACAGCCGAGCAAACAATATACACTGGAGAACCACAGTTATTCCTTTCCTCTCTTACTTCACCCCTTCTTCACATGTGTCAGCCGGTATTACTTCGCTTCTTTCACCTCGGTGAATCTTTATTATCGTCTCGAGCCTTGTCGCTCTCAACCTGCACAAGTGTAATCTGACCAGGGAGTGACAGGTTTTTCTAGGTGAAGCAGTGCACCGTCGATGGCTTTCAAAACAAATCCATGAGCAATCGTTAGGCGCCAGCATACGGGCGTATTTCATCGCACGCAAGTGGGTATCAAGCGACAAATCCATGCGTTAAAAATATACAAAATAATTGTTCGCCCCACGTGTGAGAGCTACCGTGTGCATGGCTTAATACAGCCTCGATTGCTTTTGTACCAGACAACCCGACCTGTTTTTGCCCACTGACAGCCTTCGATGGATTTAGGTGCTTTCGCATTTTGCTGAGAATGTAATCTTCCCCGATATATAGGCTTGTAGAAGGTAGGCTGAATCCGATTGAACTAATGGTTGCCAGCATTCGCCTGCGCTTCATTTGACTGATGGCGTTGCTGGTTGTTTTTCTGCAGGAAATGCCTCTTTGTATGTTAGTCCACAATATCTGATGCGCTGCCACAATTTTTTTTGAAAATGTGCCTAAAGCACATCCTAATTAGTGATGCGACCATAACTGAAATGACGTCGCCTAGCTGGCAGGTAGAGGCTGAACCAAAGAACGTTTATTGCTCGGTGTTACAGGTTTTTAAGGCAACGAAAATGGTCACATGACCGGCCTTGATAAGCGAGAATGCGACACGTGCAAGCCGTCCTGCTCATGCTATACATCAGTAAGCGCACTTGATAACACTACAATAACAACCTGCGACAAACAGTCATTTGTACAGCAAACCGACCTGTAGTATCCTGCCTACTCTTAATTCCTTTTTTTAAGACCGTTCTGCCTGTATCTCTCGTAACCCATCAGCATTACGAGGAAGGCTAGAGGAAACGCAAGTCAGATGAGTCGCGGAAACACTTTAGAAAGTCTTGAGCTCGAGTATGTCAGCAAAATGAAACAAGTGCAGAAATTCAATCACAATACGTCAAAACCTGGTGACTAGAGTGCTTCATCTTTTTTTTAACTGCAAATATTGTCATTCAAACTTTGTTCAACTCGCCGATTGATCTTGACTTCCTTAACGAAATAACATGAGAGGCTTAAAAGATATATCATCACCATGTTCCCCTCCCTACACTTCACCGAAAAGGGTACCGAAAGGTGTATAAAATCGTAAATCTTGAAGAGGATCAAGATTTCCAGTCGTAGAGTAATAGAATAGACAACTGGAATCCGGTAGGAAATTTTCTGTTCTAGGAGAACCACTTAAAAAAAATTATACCTCCCTTCAACTCCGTGAAGATGGTCGAACAGCGAAGCTGTGTTGGATACACCGATTGCTACATGTGCATGTGTTGCACGTGATGCAATTGCGTTAACACAAATAAACACAGATCTACAACACGAACTTATATTATATTGAAACGTTGCGAGGCGAGAGGCGGCAACGACATCCGATGCTACTCGACGATTGTCCAGTTCTCTGGTCGAAACCTGACGAGCCGCCGTCAGAGGGATCGGCTGCAGTCACGAACACCGCACGCGTTCGGCGCGAACGCGGGGAAACGCGGACGGCGTCGATATCTGAGAGGGTGCTCCGCACAGAAACACCTTCTCTTCTACCCCTCGCCTCTCATTCTCGTGCCCAGCGCGGCCTCTCATTGGTCGCTTCCTCCCCCAAAGCGCCTCTCCTCCTCTGCTGGTGGCGTGACCTGCCCTCCCCCGGTGTGGCTTTCATCCTGCCCTGGTCACGTGACCTGCGTGACACCGGCGGATGGACGGACGGACGGACGGCGCAGCCTCTACCTACAACAGCTCCGCTGTTAAAACATTACCTAGCCATCGTGTGGAGGCCTTTCCTTATAGGTGTAGGCAAAGGCCCTAGTTCTTGGTAAAGTTTGTGTCCGCAGCCTGCAAACATGGCATGCTTAAAAACATCACCGTGATGTTTCACAAATAAGATCAATAAGAGATGCACCAACCGCAAATCAATGGCACACGTTGGCACATGCTCAGTCCTTTTTGTCGTGTAGCTCTGCTCCAAGCTTTCGGCGCAGTCGCCAAACGTTAATTCAAATAGCCTCGTGCATTTATCAAGGATAATGATCACTCCCGGCCATGTTGTCTTTCAGCTTCGGATTCTTCCATTGCAGTATGCCCAACAGAAATACGCGCGAACGCTTCTTCTGAAAATGTTTCTTTATCCACAAGCAAGCGCTGTGGCTACTGTTACTGCACATTCTTGGCGCGAAATATCAACGCATCGTTCCCATAGTTGCCTGTCTTGTGTCTAATACGTGGGCACAACGTATACATAATTTAGCGTGTTGGGTGCCGCGCACCTGTGCATTAGCCTTTCAAACATCCACGTCCTTGCCTCATTTTAGATTCACTGCTGCGTGACTCGAGAAGGGCGGATAAAACAAAAATGCATCCTCGAAACGCTTCATATGATTCGCCCGCCAATGAGCATCGATACCCCTTTGTTTGCCAGCCGGGTTGCGCAGTCAAGTAAACCATATTGACGTGTAGCCAACTGCGCGCAACGACGGAACAACAACGGAGTCGCGCTGCTTTACAGGCGCAACGGAGCAGAAACTTGCGCAATAAAATACATTTTGCCACTTTAAGAGGAGCCCTGAGGCCGCATCCTGGGTCGATTCTCTTCATTTTTCATTATGTTTGCCCTTGGTCAGTGGCTCGCACGAAGCCGCGCTCCTGCTATCGCCAGAATCGGTGCCTGGATGGGATGGGTGATAAGAAATGAATAGAAGCGTAGGAAAAGAATCGTGGCAAAATAGGCCCCTGAGCAGCCCTAATCAGTGCCATTGCATTTGAGATTTTGCTGTATTTTCTTATATTTTATTACTTTTAAATACGCTGGCTGCGTTGGCACAATGCGTATGGAGTTCTTTGAGCAACATGAGATTATAGGGATTTGATTCCAGACAAACGGCGTTCTAATGTAATGCAAAAAAAAAGCCTTTATTCATAGATTCGGATGTACGCTAACCAGCCTCAGGTAGTCCAGAGCACTCCACTAAACCGCTTTTCACAGCTCATTGCAGCTATGTAGCTTTAGAATGTACAACCCCAACAATTATTTTGCCCTCCGGTGTGCCTAGTGTACCGGTGTGCCATACAGTGTTCTGTGCCAGAGAAAGAAAATGCCGCGGTGGGCTTTTTTGTGTGTATTCTTGCATGCGTGCGCGTATGCATGTGTGCGTGCGCGTATGTGCGTGTGCGCGCGTGGCGGGGGGGAGGGGGTTGGAGCTGTTCGCTTGATAATTCCCGCGTCAGCTTTTATAACCGCTGAAAGGCTCATGAGGCGTGCGATTATACACTCGTGGACACCCCACGCTTTCACAAATTTATCACAGGCTCAACTCCTCCTATACCCTTTGCGCAGAAATTTCCGCCATTCTCGAATAATTCAAGTCGTGTTCACTTACGAACTCCAGGCTAGGCCTCGTGCAGTCCATCGTAGTCCGCAACGAGAGCCGGCTGCGTGTTCCAGAGCAAGTGAAGGAGGCCACGCCCATTGTGCGCGAATCATCTTTCCGTAAAACTTCTATTCAGTAAGCGTCACGCGGAGGGGGTGATGAGAGGTGGACATTGGACTCTGGTTCTCTTTTCTCGTTGGCCCATAGATTTCTCCGCACTGCACGGAGTTGCTGAAACGGAGCAAAGGTTGCGTTGTCGTGTGCCTGCCTTAACTTCGTAGGACAAGTATGGCACCTTCTCTCTTTTGTTCAGTTTGTGTCAACGATAAGGCGATTGATCATTTGTTCTTCTATCGCCGTTTCCCGCCTTTAAGAAAAAGAAAATTGGAACACCGTTTCGCCTTATTGCGGCGAACTTCCCCATTCCTGGGATTCTTTCTCGGGATTTCTCTTTTGAACATTGTCGTAGGCATGTTTGCTACGCCGTTGATTAATTTCTATTTTCTTCAAGGAGAGTTTCTTGCTAAAATCCTGGTACTTGAAGGACAAACGTTAATTCCCTGAAATGTTCTTTTTTTAATGTTAGACAGGACTCAACGAATTTCTCATTCTATCTATTTCTTGGCCAAACACCATGATGGACATGAACTAGGATTAGAGGGAAACCAAAGCAAACCAAACCGAAGCAAACCCCAAGCACAGCTTACTTGGCCTATGACTCCCCCCGCCGTTTTTGGTGAGCATGGAAACACCCCCTCCCTTAATAGTTTGTGCCTGCCCCTCTGTGCACTATTGGAACACGCATGTGTGTATAATAATGAAGCGCATTCACTTATAGAGGACTCACAATGTGCACTAACCCTAGCTGTTTCCGGTTTTAATATGCACCGAAACGGGAATTCAATTCCTGCGACAACAATTACTCTACCGAGTGCTCCGAATGCACTCGAATTTTTTCAAAACTCCTGTGATTCTGTAAAAACGCCCACAATCCTATGAAACCCCAAAGTCATCCCAGCGATGAGGGCATGACGACGCATTATGGCACGTGACGCTATATAATAGAATGAACGCCCTACACTTTTAATTCGTACATCTATGTTGCGCGGACTTCAGGAGTTGACAGAATATATATGGATGTCATATTCTTGCCAAGTAATGGCACAACGTTTCACGGACTATTGTCCGTGCTCTTTGCCAACGAGAGGAAACAGCGAGCCTCACAAAGGGCAGCGCTGGGCCCTTGCATGGACATTATCCGAAAACAAAGGTATTGTCTGGCTACGACAATGCGGAGTAGGATGAGGAGGAGGCGATCCCGTGGATGGGAGCAAATAAACGCATTAAAATAGGAAACGGCCAGACGTGGCCTCCGCGTGGACACTCGTCGAGGACGTTCGGGTAGACTGTGCGCCCCCGGTGCTGCGACCGTCGAAAAGCCTCCCGCCCACCCACTGCAACAAAGCGCCGCTGGGTGGTTCGCGGGGCATGCCGATCAAAAATAGACGAACAGGGGCTGCGGAGCAAAATGAAACCGAGTTTTGAAGACTGCGTGACGGATCACTTATAGCGGACCGAAAGCAACAAAGGGTCGTGTGGTCTACCTCGAACACTCTCCAGTAGCGATGGCGCGGCCGCTTTTCAAAAGCTGTGATGAAAAATGGATCGGCGGAGCTCATTCATCACGCGCGCGGGTGAGGTTTCCCCCTTGCGGCGCTGCGGCCGCCTGCTCTGGCGTCGTGCCAGCGGGCCCGGCCCACGGCGTGGGCCCCCCCTTCCCACCGCCGCCACAACCACACCTCCTCGCGTTTGTCCGCACTGGACCTTGGGCGGGCTCGCCACCACTAGCCCCGGCCGGCTGCGGCTGGTGGCGATGCACCTCCTTACCCTGGACCGTCATAGTGCAACAAATCGCCAGGTTTTGCCCCGGCTCCTTCGACCATCCGACCCTCCCCCCCCACGCCGGACCCGACACCTGGCTATGAAGGCCCGAGAATGCGTGCTTCACTTTTCGCGTCTTGTATATTCGCAGTCCTTCCCATCTGCTTCTTCCTTTTTTTGTGCTCCTCCCAGTGGGCGAGCCATCGCGTCTTTGCACTGATACAGAGACACAGACGCATTTCATGAGAGCGAGAAAGAAACAAATAAAAAGGAAAGGAAGAAGGAAGAAAGGCATTTACTATATATAATAAACCACTCATAAGGATAACACTTAATCATACTGGACGAAGTTTACCTAGGCTTGTGGCATCCTGTTTAATACTGTAAGCAATTAAAGATGAATGTACATGCACACAAGTGCATGTACTCAAGCATTACATATGATTGTAGTAATGGCATACACGCACACAAGCTATGCTTTTTATCAAATGACAGTGAGTAAGAAATTAGGCGAGCAAGACCAGTCGCCATACCAAAGAAAGTAAAAAGCTTTGCCTTCCTCTCTCTACAGCGTGTTCACCAAGATGTAACGGCGTAGAACTAGATTCAATGTAGGGTGCCTTTTCCGTTCCTATCAGCAGGTAGTTTTTGCGGGAGAGAACTCCTGCCACTTCTGTGCCAGATCATTTACATCTGGCGCTGGGATTTAATGGGATGCGATTCTCGAGAGCACGTGCTTAAAGAAGCTGCTACAACCCACGGGAAACCGTTGGCGTTAGTCGGCGCCCAGTGACGTAGATGTGCCCATAACCACGCCCTGCGCCTAGTGTCTTAGATGTGTCCATAACTGTGATGTGTTTCGTTGTCACTGATCTCGGAGGCGTGCGGGTGTTATGAAAGATGGAGGGGGAAGACGCATGGCGACACAGCAAACAGATTTTATTTACACGCGAACTCAAAACCAAAAAGCCTCAAACCGAAAATCAAGCTACACACTGGACTAAAACACAATGAATAAATAAATGCCAACAAATGTACAACCTAATAAATCAATAAATATCCTTAACTTCGTCTCAGTTAGTCCTAGGCCCTTCCTACCCCAAAGTCTGGCATCACTGGCCTACTGTAGCGACGATACAAGAAAGTCGTTCTTACAAAGTTCGTCGATGCGCGTATTTTCCCGGCGAGAATCTCGTTGGGCCTTTCTAAATGTCGGTGCCTCCGTCGACCGTCGTATATTCGTTGCTGCCTTTCGGTCGGTCCTTCAACTCGCTCTTCTCGGGAGCCTGGATAACCCGGTCGCTGCTGCTGACGTGGCCGGGAGAGGTGACGGGTTAGGCCTAGCGACGTCCTCGGCCGCTGCTTCCGTCTCGCTCCTTTCCCGAGAGCCGACGTGGCGTTCCGGGGATCATCGAGCGTGCCGGTCTGCCGTAGAAGGGGGAGCCTCTCTGGGGTGCCTGGTCTTGTCGTGAGGAGCTGCAGCTCGTCCAGGAGCCTCGCCCGAACTTGCCGAGGTCGACGGCCACACCATGGACGGCCAACGTCACGGACTCGGCCAGACCCCCAAGTCTCCCGTCGCCAGTGCGGTGCTGGCGATGCGACCTTCCTGGCCCGGAACCACGTCGATAATGCCAGCTCAGCCTCGCTTCTGCCTCGATTATGGCTCGGTTCACGCGCCTCACGCGCCTCGCGCCGTTCCGAACGCTCCGATCACATCGTCCTCGTCTTCTTTTATTTCGCCTCCGGCGTCTTACTCATGACATGGCTCCCCTCTTCAAGAGTTTTTTTTCCAAAAAACTGCTTCCTCTTGAACTTCTTTTTGGCGGCGAACTTGACTTTTGTTGTGGCTTGAGTGCTCTTCTGTGCGTCGTCTTCGCTTGCCACTCATCATCACACTTCACTGCACTGTCGCGCACGTTTCACCATTTGTTTCTGTTCACACAACACTGCACTCAATTGCTTGTAATGTTCATTGTCCCAAGCACTCTATATGAATAAACTTGCTATCTACACATATTTTACAGTACTCCAAACACAATATACATAGGTACTGTTTCAATGCTTTCTCTCAATCCGCATTTCTGAACACTGAAATCTTCCGTATGCCATTCCTAAACGGTATTCCTTTCGTATCCTACCGGTTATACTGCTCTATTTTTTCCGCCTTTTTCGGAACTCCCACGCTTCTCTACGCCCAGCCTGCCTCCTTCCCTTTCTTGCTCTGGCACATTTCTCGTGCAGCTTGGAATGCCTGTGCTTTAGCTCTAGCTTCCTTTTCTTTCTTACACCTGCATATCGCTCGTACTGCTTGGAATGGCTCTGCCTTAACTCTGGCCTCTTAATCCTTTTCCTTGACGTCCGCCTCTTCTCATGCATCTGCGTTTTAACACGCTGTTTTCTTTTCCATCTACTGGGAGTTTTCTTTCTACCTCCATGCTTTGCGCGTTTTAGGCGACTAGCGCATCTATCCTCCCTCTCATTTCTTTCGGAGTTTGGCTGATTCCTCAATTCTGATGCCTGTCGATCCCTGAAATCGTTTTCGATTATCACCTCACTGTCATTCCGAGGTGAATCTACTTTTTCCTCTACTACGCCCTGCTCCTTGTTTACCCAAACCTCGGTCTGTAGGTCAGCTACCCTCTTATCCTGTTCACTCTTCCTCAATGGCTCTGCGGTGAGCTTCTCAACGCCGTCACGGGCGCTTTCTATTCTGCCAACGTCTTCTGACAAATTTCTGCTGTCCTGCAGCTCTGCTACACTAGCGGGCCTACTCTCAATCTTAAGCTCAGCCTCACGCTCTTTCCTTTCCGATGCCTGAGCTTTCTCTTGTAGCATCTTTATCTCTTTCATTTGTAATGCCTGTAGCTCCTCTCGCAGCTTCTTGAGCTGTTTCTCTTGGAGCTGCCTCCTCTCCTCGTAAGCTTTTTCGGCTGCCGCCTCGACGCTTTTCCTTGCATCCTCAATTAATTTGAGGCCTTGCTCCTTGCTGAGCTTCTGTTCGCGAATAGTGGCCGATATCGCCTCCCAATCCATCTCTGCAACTTCCGAGAATCAGTGACTGGGCTGGATAGAATCCGGGAACGGATCCTGGCAGGCTCGCCAATTGTGATGTGTTTCGTTGTCACTGATCTCGGAGGCGTGCGGGTGTTATGAAAGATGGAGGGGGAAGACGCATGGCGACACAGCAAACAGATTTTATTTACACGCGAACTCAAAACCAAAAAGCCTCAAACCGAAAATCAAGCTACACACTGGACTAAAACACAATGAATAAATAAATGTGGGATAAGCAGATAGTGGGAGAGGTGACGGGTTAGGCCTAGCGACGTCCTCGGCCGCTGCTTCCGTCTCGCTCCTTTCCCGAGAGCCGACGTGGCGTTCCGGGGATCATCGAGCGTGCCGGTCTGCCGTAGAAGGGGGAGCCTCTCTGGGGTGCCTGGTCTTGTCGTGAGGAGCTGCAGCTCGTCCAGGAGCCTCGCCCGAACTTGCCGAGGTCGACGGCCACACCATGGACGGCCAACGTCACGGACTCGGCCAGACCCCCAAGTCTCCCGTCGCCAGTGCGGTGCTGGCGATGCGACCTTCCTGGCCCGGAACCACGTCGATAATGCCAGCTCAGCCTCGCTTCTGCCTCGATTATGGCTCGGTTCACGCGCCTCACGCGCCTCGCGCCGTTCCGAACGCTCCGATCACATCGTCCTCGTCTTCTTTTATTTCGCCTCCGGCGTCTTACTCATGACAATAACACACGCATGAACGCACACACATCACACGCACACACACACACACACACACACACACACACACACACACACACACACACACACACACACACACACACACACACACACACACACACACACACACACACGCGCGCGCGCGCGCGCACGCGCACACGAACATAACCAAAGAACGACACAAAACGAAAAGAAAAATTTACCTTCACTCGCATACCTCTTTTTAGCGTGATAATTTGCCGGCTATTTTAATGGCCCGAGCTACGTACTTAATGGCGTGGCGATACAACGCGCAATTCTGCCTTCGTGCCGTGGGTGGTCATTAGCGGTACCAAGTTTTGATCCCGACATAAGCTTCACTGAAGCAGCAAACCGTCACTTGTAATACCTTTGTCAGGAGTGATGCTCGCCATGTAGCCAGAGGCACCGATTGCTTAGAAAGCACTGCGCCAGGTGAGCAACATCGTTCTATACTCTGCAAGAAAGAAAATACACAGTAACATAGTCGAGATATTACATTACTATGACAGGATGTTTACAAGTCAGCGCAGCTTCCCCCTCGCATATTGATTAGCTGGAGGCGTGCATGACATTTTTAACGCGATGTTATTATCGGCGAACTTCACCCACTTTGGAGGTATATAACAGAAAATATGGGCCAATACCGAATGCAGTGCTATATAACCCAGTGTCTCAAAGCGCTAGCTGTTATGAGGGAATAATGCGAGAAACTGGCACATGACATAGACGCCAGAAGCTTCGAAGAGCGATTTTGGCACGAGGGACGCACACTCGCGTGCGATCGTGGACTAATGGTTAGTTCATTGGGCTGCTGTGCTCGAAGACAGAGATTTGATCCCACCATCGGTCGCGCTTTTCTTTACAGTATTATAGGCGGTCTTCACTCACTTTGGTGGTATTTAACAGAAATCTCGAGGTGCGTTAAGCGCATCAGAGAATTCTTGAAATCGCAAGTCTGTACTGCTTACGAGGTACAGAAACGCCACTTTAATAAATGAAAGTGTGCGAGGTAGACCGTGACGTGCGTCTGCGTAGCTGTTGGGACGTCACAATCTAACTTTGCTGTCGCATATTTAAAAGATTTTAGCTGTGTCCTAGCTTTCTTTTTTTTTTCTGTGGGAGATATTGGGTCGCCAACCGATCGGCAGCGAGAAGGCTCTTTCCGCGAAGGTCGCGGTCGCCGAACAAGATCTACCGCTTGCTCGAGATGTCAACGCCGCAGTATAAACGGAGCATATAGCTCACAGTACACCGATGACACTTGTCTGCTACCGTGGCTGTAGCACCGACATGCGAAACGCGATAGAACAATTCGCAACTCAAATGAACTGCAGAGGGCGCTGCGAAAACTGGCCGCGTCTGGCTACACTGTGCAACCTGGCGGATACACGGAGGTCCCTGCGTCGCCGCAACCGCTGTGTTTGATGTACAGTATACACTGTGATTTGATTATTTTCGTGCAGTGTGATGCCGGTTTGCGCTGTTTTGTGGAAGGAAAGCGAGTAGCAATTACGCCGACCAAATCATTTTAGCCGATCTGAGAGAGGCACAGTGGGTAATGAGGCTAAAGTTGCCACACGGTATGTACAAACATCTGGCGTGACAGCGGACCCGCACGAGATTCTGATGAAAATTACCGATGTATTTATTCTTGAACCCATTGGTCGTGGAACCAAAATACTCGTGCACTGTTGGATTGTCGGAAAAGTACAGTCTGTTTCACACTTAAGGTAAATCTCGGAACGCATTGCATCGCGATGCGGTGAGCGCTGGAGTCAGGTGCCGGAAGTAACTGGCGCAGGCGCAGACGGTCGATGCACGTTATCTTGAACCGCGTCGACTGCTATACCAGCGTTCATAGATACTTTTTCAAAAGTATCTATGAACGCTGTGCTATACGGTGGCGCGCGTTGGCCGCATCGTCGGAAAGCGTGCTACTGTCAAGGGCAATTCATCGTTACTGTGGGCACTGAGCCGATAATCTTACCTAAACGTTGTACGACGCCAACCTCTGAGCCTTCATTGGCAAAAATGGGGTTCTACACACTTCTTGTGACAGCACGCTTCGTTTGTTCTTTCGAAAGGCCGAGGTACTGAGTGCAAGCATGCATATTTCTTCACTGCGTGTGCTACCGTAATACGCAGTGACAAGAAGGAGACACAAAAACGTGCGCACTACGTTGAGCTAACATTATCGGCTCAGTGCCCGCAGTAACGATGAACTGCCCTTGACAGTAGCACGCTTGCCGACGATGCGGCCAGTGCTGATGTACCATTCTCGGTAGGCGCCGCATGTATCCACGTTGTGCGCCGCATGTATCCAATATAACAGCTTTAATCAAGGAAAGCTTGAGTACCGCGGCGACATTTGCATCATAATCTGCATTACCAGGCCGGCTATCACATGAAACTGCATGTTGCAGCACGCATACGCTGAACGTTATCACGATGGCAGTAACAACCTCAACGCAAACTTCCTGAAGTTTGCTGCAGCGCTTTACTGCACACGTAGTAGAAGCAACAGGATCGCGTTCTCTTCACACAAACAACAAACCGATTCTCGCCTGAAAAAAAAAAAAAAAAAGAGAGAGAACTTTTTCGAGCAAGATTTTTGAGAACACAGCTATTGCCGTTGTCGCCGCTTATGATAAGGTTCGCAATCCATGTGGCGCTTCGGCGCCGCAAAACTGCAAAACGCAGCATAATTCCACGGCCGTGCGGAGTTTCGTAGATGGTGGCTCCATCGTACTAGAAACGCACCCGATCGCACTATACGAAGGGTATACGGACGGAACATCTGCTCGGACGCTCCGACCTCCATGCGAGGTTTCCGGCGAACGCCGCTATGTGTCGCATGAATTGCTGGAGTCGCGAATACGACTGGGCACCCACGAACTGGGCACCCACTAGAAGTCTTTCGGCCACGCTGCCATACAACTACTCTTTCTTCGTCATTTCTTCGCTCACAGCGTCAGATTCGAACGCTCTTCCCCGCCACGTCGCTGAAATCACTTGCCCGACATTGTTCTTCAAAAATTCTCGCTTCTTATTCCTTTTCTGGTTCCTATGACGCCATCTCTCCCACTCACACTGTAAAATAATTTACACCCCTAAAAGTAAAAAAGGGTGTAAATGTATTTATAACTCACACCCTTAGGGTGTTACTTATATAAATCACACCCTAAGGGTGTGAGTTATAGACACATTTACACGCTTTTTAACTTTTAGGGGTGTAAATTATTTTACAGTGCAGTTGCTCTTTCGCCAACCCACACACTGTTGTCGGAGCCCCACGTTCTGCCACTACAACGAACATGTTTCATCTTTTTACTCTTTCTTACATATTCGTTCAGTTCTTTTTTGTAAATGTATTTCTGTGATTGATTCAGCAACAAAAGCCCCTTACATACAAATAAGTCCGCCTTCCTTGGCGCCACATTAACGTAGCCTTTGTGCTCGCAACGATTTAGCGCGCTATGTGTGATTGCCGCACGAGCAAGAGCACACATGCTTTGAAACATAGGAGCTGTTTGTTTATTCTTTACATCTATGTCATTCCAAAGCACACCTTTTTAACGTCCTCGATCCCACTCACACCCAAATATACACATAGAAACAACAGAAAAAGTTAATCAGTGTGAAAACGTTATTGTAATAATGAACGTTCATGAGTAAGTGAAAAATGAATGCATGGTCTACGTACCTACCTACGCTTTCTACGCGTCCCCATAATGAGCAACGAGACGCTTATGCTCCGCAACGATTTTATTGCCTAAATGACCAGGGAATAAAAGGCAGCATAGGGCCGACGCTCGCGCATGCCAAGTGCTGAAGAAAAGACTACGCATGCTATGGACTTCACAAGTGAAAGTCCTTCGTGAAAGATATGCGCGCCCAGACGTACAGAAATGCCGAGCATATTGCGTATGGTTCTATGTGGGTGTGCCTCCGTCTTTAACAGTGGAGAGCGCCGGTCTGCGAAAACACACGCTTTGGTCAAAAAAAAAAAAAAGAAAGGATATGAAGGAACCGACAAACGCAAACACACACAGAGACAAGAAAAAGTCGAAGCATGGGGGCGAGACTGAAATTCTCGCGAAACGCTGTTGCAGTCGCAGAGGGTTTTCTGTAAATTGCTTTGTGCGCGTATGTGCAAGCGATATCGAGAGAAGGAGACGAGAAAAAAGAAGCACTTTCGGAGGGTGTTTTTAGTGACGCACCTGTCATGGGCAGCGACGCCGGGGATCGAAACGACAACACGGCCAGGCAAATAAACGCACTCGAGAGAGAGAAAGTTCACGAGCGAGTGCTCCTGGTACGGCCTACGGCGGGAGAAATAGGGATCCCGGTAGCAGCGTACACGCCTGCCGCGTGGGCAACGCCGGGTGTCGGCGGTGAAGTAAACAGCAAGTACCCACCGCCAGAGAAACTCCGATATTATACCGGAGAGCCGAGCAGGCACAAAGCCGTCGGGGTGCCCAGATTTCTTTTTTGTTCCTTTTCTCTAGCTACTTGGTGGCGAGACTGTAAAAACAAACGTGGGGACAAGTATTTTGTGGTACTTTTTTTTTTCATGCAAAAATTCCTGCGCAGCTTTCGACAGTAGCCATGCCTTCGGTAATAGTGTTTCTTTTCTAATGTTGACGTAATTGTGGCGGTGGTACGAAAAGTTTGCAAGTTTCCATAGCCCTAAAGCAGGACGCAAAAAGCAAAAAAAAAAAAAAGATGAACTTTTTTTTTACTTTGTTGTTAAAAGAAGTGACAATAGTAAGCGTGGCCCGCTCGTGGCGTCTTTCGTTTCGCTGTCCTGTTTGGCCACTTCGTAAATCTGCGAACTTTCACGCCTTCTTAAAAAGAGAAGCGCTTTTCTGTGGCTGCGGGGTTTCTTCGCGGCTGAACGAGTTTAGAACCACGGAAACTTCTTTTTTTTTTTTGTAGCGTTAGCTACACTGGCCTAGCCAAGCCCGTCTCGCGCGGCACATCAAGAGCCGTGCTGCGCATGCGCAAGGATCAGTGATGTCACACGGCTTGCGCACCGGAGCCACCAGAGCCGGCACCTCTCGCGCACTCCGCCGCCGCCGCGCGCGACTCACCGCCGCCGGTCTGCGCATTCCAGAGGAGTGACGTCGTAGCCGTGGTAGACGCACTGGCGCCGGCGCGCGCTCGCTGTGCTGTCGCCGTCTGACACTGCGCTGGAGCCGCTGCGCTTCTGACTGGCGTTTGCCAGTGTGGTATAGCCATGGAGAAGGAGAGCGCAAATGCTGCTCAACAGCGCAGAAGAACGGAGAAGCTTGACTCACCTGATCCCGAAGTAGTTGCCTGGCAATTAGCGGTTGAGCGTAGGAGACAACCAGGAAAGCTAAGAATAATCAGCTGAACCTTTGCTAACGCTACGTATATCCTGGCATAGCCGAGCTAAGCCACTGCAACTTTTTTTCCCACGCCCTGTCGACATCCCAAAAGTCTAGTCATCGTCTCCACCGGCAAAATGACGGCGGCTAACGCTCCGCCTGGCTGCCAGTTTCTTTAGCAGGACTTGAATAGATCTCCTTGGTTGGTCTCAACCCTCAGGTGCAGTAAAGTTAGTGCAGTCTCTCTAAGACTGGGAGCAACTTGTTGAAAGCGTCACTTTTGTTTGTTTGTTTGTTTGCCTTCTTTTTAGCTTAAAGCAAAAGTGTTTCCGGCATATTATCATAATTCTGTTTGTAAATATTTGTTTGCATATAATTATACATTTGTACTATAAATAATCCGGCACGTATGCCTCTCGCCCATTTGTATTAACAGAAATGGGCGTATTTATTTTGAGTTCGCTCCAATTTCTTTCTCTTCAAAGTTCATTTCCTGTTCGGGAGTTTGCAAAGCGCACTTATCCATCATAGTACCTTATTGGGATCTTATTTCGAAAAAGAACGGAAAGAGAAGTGGCTGACATGTCCAGAAGAAGCTTGGCTAGTTCATGCAGTACTTCAGTCGTAGAAGATATTGTTACGCGAAGGACGAGTCAGTAAGAGTACCAACTATTTACAGGTTGTATTTACAACAGTGGTTGCAGCGCTGACCGGTTAGATTCACAGCGCGAGCCCAGCTCCTTCTTCCTCTTCTTTTCTAGAGTGATGGCGCCCGCGCGCCTCGTTCAAACAACCAAATACCACACGCGTGTAGCATAATCCCCCGGCGGCAGAAGCGACGTCCCGGAGCTTCTAAATGTCATCACTGGGAGGGTGATATACTACTTCAGTCGTGTAACGTGCACGATATCACTGGACTGGGAAGCAGATGGGGTGTCAGGGGTGATCTCGTAGGTGACGGGAGTCACGGCACGAAGCACTCGGTAGGGGCCTGTGTAACGAGACAGCAGTTTTTCTGACAGGCCGCCCTGACGCGACGGAGACCATAGAAGCACCAAAGAACCAGGCGGGAAGTGCACGTCGCGGTGTCGCTGGTCGTACAAACGCCTTTGGCTCTCTTGGGAGTGCAGAAGGCGGTCACGGGCAATTTTCCTTGCGTGGGCAGCGCGGGCGACGGCATCAAGTGCATATTCCCTGGTGGGTGCTGCGTGAACAGGGAGGGTTGTGTCGAGGGGCAGTGCTGGTTCTCGGCCGAACAGAAGGAAAAATGGCGAATAACCGGCTGTGTCGTGGCGCGAGGCATTATACGCAAAGGTGACAAACGGTAGAGCGAGGTCCCAGTCAGTGTGGTCGGAAGACACATACTTCGCGAGCATGTCTCTGAGAGTGCGATTAAGACGCTCCGTGAGGTCATTTGTTTGCGGATGGTATGACGTGGATAGCTTGTGCCTCGTGGCACAGGACTGCAGGATGTCCGCTATAACTTTTGACAGGAATGTCTGGCCACGGTCTGTGAGAAGTTGTGGCGGAGCTCCATGTAATAAAATCACGTCGCGTAGAAGAAAATCGACAACATCTGTGGCGCAGCTTGTAGGGAGCGCTCGAGTGATGGCGTAGCGCGTGGCGTAATCTGTGGCCACAGCGATCCACCTGTTCCCAGAAGTAGAAAGAGGAAAAGGACCAAGTAAATCTAAACCAACCCGAAAGAATGGTTCCGCGTTAATGTCAATTGGTTGAAGGTACTCAGCAGGGAGCGTCGACGGTGTCTTGCGTCGCTGGCATTTCTCACACGCAGCTACGTATCTTCGAACGGAGCGAGCAAGCCCTGGCCAAAAGAAGCGTCGGCGGATCCGGTCGTAGGTACGTGACACACCGAGGTGACCGGCAGTGGGGAGGTCGTGAAGTTCGTGGAGAACAGCCGAGCGAAGGTGTTTAGGGATCACAAGGAGTAATGCTGGGCCGTCGGGGTGAACGTTGTGGCGGTACAGTACGCCATCTTGAAGTGTGAATAAGCGAAGGGAGCTGTCGGCAAGTGATGATACCAGGCGGTCAATGATGATACGCAAGGACGGGTCGCGGCGCTGCTCGTCGGCGACATGGACCAGTGGAAAAACAGAGAGAACGCAGGCGTCGGTGTCAGGTTCAGACGTAGAGGTCGGGTCTTGGACTGGGTAGCGAGAGAGGCAATCTGCGTCCTGGTGTTGGCGTCCCGACTTGTACGTCACTGTGTAGGGATATTCTTGTAGTCGGAGAGCCCAACGACCGAGCCTGCCAGTAGGATCCTTGAGCGACGAAAGCCAACACAGCGCATGATGGTCTGTGATTACTGAGAAGGGCTTGCCATATAAATATGGGCGGAACATTGAAACAGCCCAGACGAGAGCAAGACATTCGCGCTCGGTAATCGAATAGTTGCGCTCTGCAGTTGTCAGGAGCCGGCTAGCGTAGGCTATAACGCGGTCGTGTCCGTGTTGCCGTTGCACTAAGACTGCGCCGATCCCATAACCACTGGCATCGGTTCGGACCTCTGTAGGTGCGGACCGGTCAAAGTGGGCCAAGATCGGTGGATTGGTCAGAATCGTGATAAGGCGTGAAAATGCGGCAGCCTGAGGGGAACCCCACGTAAAAGGCACGTCTTTCTTCAGAAGTTCAGTGAGTGGTCGAGAGATTCCTGCGAAATTTTTCACAAACCGTCTGAAATAAGAGCAGAGCACCACAAAACTCCGGACGTCTTTGACAGACTGAGGTACAGGAAAAGCTGTTACTGCTCGAACCTTCTCCGGGTCGGGTTGTACTCCGGAAGCATCGATGAGATGGCCGAGCACTGTAATCTGTCGGCGCCAGAAGTGGCACTTCGATGAGTTTATTTGGAGCCCAGCCTTGCGCAAGACGTCAAGGATAGCTGCGACGTTCTCAAGGTGCGTCTCAAACGTAGGAGAAAACAGAAGGACGTCGTCGAGGTAACAAAGGCAAGTTGACCATTTGAAAGCTTGAAGCAGAGAGTCCATCATCCGTTCGAACGTGGCGGGGGCATTGCATAAACCAAACGTTATACTGGTTGGTAGAGTTGGTTGGTGGTGCATACGGCAATTGGTAGAGGCCATCTGGAGTGACCAAAGCGGTCTTTTCTTGGTCTTGATCATCGACGTAAATCTGCCAATAACCAGATCGAAGGTCAATGGACGAAAAGTATTTGGCACCGTGAAGACAATCAAGAGCGTCATCAATTCGTGGTAACGGGTAAACGTCCTTTTTAGTGATTCGGTTTAAGTGGCGGTAATCAACGCAGAAACGCCACGTGCCATCTTTCTTTTTGACGAGCACGACCGAGGACGCCCAAGGGCTCGACGAGGGCTCAACAATGCCTTTGGCGAGCATCTTGTTGACTTCCTGCTGACTAACTTGCTACTCTGCCATGGACACGCGATACGGTCGGCGATGAATGGGAACAGCATCACCAGTGTTTATCCGATGCTTAACAAGGGACGTCTGACCAAGTGGGCGATTGTCAGTGTCAAATATGTCGCGGTAGGAAAGCAAACGGCGATATAGGGCGGCTGCTTGGGCAAGGGCGAGGTCCGGAGCGACCATGGGATGTAATGGGCCGTCGAGGTTCAAGGCATCCTGCGGGTAATCAGGAGGATCCGGAGACGCGTTGGCTGCAAAAGCAGTAACGTGGTCGTCTGTCACTGACCGGAGCGTGGCCACCGCTATGCCTTCAGGTAACACTTGCTTTATCAAGCCAAAATTGACAACGGGGAGATACATTCGATTAGCGGCAAGGGTAACGACGGAGTGTGGGACAAATATGTCGCGCGCCAGGAGTACATCACGAATAGGGGCGACGACATAGTCGCTATCAGGTACGGTTGCCGTTGAGGCCAATTCGACGAAGGTTAGGGCTTTTGGAGGTAACCGAACAAACGCTGTAGTGCATAGGCTGTTCGGTTGTTCGGGGCGAACGTCGGAAAGAAGAGGAAGCTCGAGGCACAGCGTACCGGTGGAACAGTCGATGAGGGCAGAATTCGTCGTCAGAAAGTCGAGCCCGAAGATTAGGTCATGAGGGCAACTGGTCAGCACGGAGAACAGGACTGGAACTTGGCGGTCAGCAATTCTTACACGAGCAGTGCACATACCACAGACGGCAACAGTGACGCCATTGGCGACGCGTACGGCTCTAGTGACGGCAGGCGTAAGAACGTTTTTGAGGCGATGACATAGGTGAGCGCTCATTATGGACACTTGGGCTCCAGTATCAATCAATGCCATCAACGGGACACCATATACGTCTACTTCAATTAGGTTCGTGTTCGTGAGGAGCGTCAACGGAGGATTTGGACAGGACGAACGTGATGCAGCACTACCTCCAAGAGCTGCATGGCCTAGTTTTCCGTCCGGCGGTTTGGCGAGGAAAAGCGGCGAGGTTGGGGCGACGGGGAGCGACGGCGTTGAGGCGACGGCGATCGCCCGGAGAGCGGCTGTCAGGGGCATCAGAAGTAGGGTACGAACGGCGAGGGGAGTAACGGCGAGCGTCGGCGTATGGGCGAGGAGCAGGGAATGAGCTCCAGTACGGCGGCATCCAGGTGGTACGGCAGTGGCGGGATATGTGACCAACTCGGTGGCCGCGGAAGCAGATCGGTTTGTCGTCAGGTGTTCGCCATTCAGCAGGATTGCGTGGTTTGGAAGCGAAATACTGGTCATTAAAGGTTGTGGACATAGGAATGGGTGCCGAATCAGGTCGGGAGACAGAGCAGGCGGTAGGGATGCCAAGGTTTGCAATTTCATGCCGCACAACCGCTTGTATAACGGAAATAGTAGGCGCCGCTGGGTCAAAGGTACCGTCGAGGGGTCGAGGATGAAGGGGGGCCGGACTCGCCGCTTCAATCTCACGGCGAACGATACGCGTGACATTCTCTTGAAATGGTCGTGTGGCAGGAAGAGCGGAGCAAGAGGATGTGGCAGAGGTGTTTGGGAGCCGGGAAAACTGTGGGACAACGCGGTGGCCTTTGGCTACCTCGAAGCGGCGGCATTCTTTGACGATGGCTTCGACAATAGAAACGTCGCTATGGACGAGCATATTGAAGGCGTTGTCCGCGATGCCTTTTAGGATATGGCCCACCTTGTCAACCTTGGTCATGTGCTCGTCGACTTTCCGGCAAAGCGCGAGCACTTCCTGTACGTAGGAGACATACGATTCTGTCAACGACTGGACGCGGGAAGCAAGCTCTTTTCGCGCAGCCTGTTGGCGACCTGACGGGTTGCCAAATAGGTCGCGAACCCTCTCTTTGAAAGTGTTCCAGCTGGATATCTCAACCTCATCGGTGCGAAACCAGACAAGCGGTGTCCCGTCCAGATAAAAGATCACATTGGCAAGCATGATGGTAGGGTCCCAGTGGTGGCTTCGGCTAACACGCTCATACATGCTGAGCCAGTCGTCGACGTCAACGACATTTTGGGCGGAGAATGTCCCAGGATCACGGAGACTAGGAACCGTAACGTACGTTGTAGTTGGCGCCGCAGGTGTAGGTGGCGACGAGGTGTTTCCATCGGAAGCCATGGCTGAGAAGACGACAGTGCGGCCGCTTCGCAGCTCCGTGGCGAGGACGGGGAACGTTCCACCTCCACCAGAATATTACGCGAAGGATGAGTCAGTAAGAGTACCAACTATTTACAGGTTGTATTTACAACAGTGGTTAATGATGATGATGATGATGATGATGATGGTGATGATGATGATGATGCCTCAATCAATGGCACAGTGGTTGCAGCGCTGACCGGTTAGATTCACAGCGCGAGCCCAGCTTCTTCTTCCTCTTCTTTTCTCGAGTGATGGCGCCCGCGTGCCTCGTTCAAACAACCAAATACCACACGCGTGTAGCAATATGTATAGAAGACACACACACACACATACACACACACACACACACACACACACACACATATATATATATATATATATATATATATATATATATATATATATACGGACGAGAAGAAAGGGAATCGATGGGCTAGATTTTTCATAATCATGTCATGAGCAGCCAACAAACAAAGACACTAAGGGAGACATAGGGGCAATTACTTGTACTTACTAAGTAACCTAAGGAAATGATAGAATAACTGAAATGCAAGTTTACATCCACTTCCGTTTCCATTATTCTATCATTAATTCAATTAGTAAATACAAGTAATTTCCTCAATGTTTTTATTGGTGTCTTTGTTGGCTTCTGATGATCTGAATATATATATATATATATATATATATATATATATATATATATATATATATATATGTGTGTGTGTGTGTGTGTGTGTGTGTGTGTGTGTGTGTGTGTGTGTGTGTGTGTGTGTGTAGACCCTACACATTTGGAAACTAAAGATAAGGAAGGTGAGTCATTGTATGCGCACCCGCAGATGAATGTTCACGCACGATGAATGTACAATCACAAAAGCTCGTCTAGTCCGGTTGTCTTCAAGAAGAGCATTAGCGCTTTGGTGGGCTCATGCATACGGTGCTGTTGGCTCAATTCCGATGAGGAATACATAAGCGCAAGTTACAGACGGCAGCGCAGAAAGGCGAGAAAACACGATTTTCTGTTACAATTTTCCCGCGAGCGTGTGACGACTCGGAAAGCACCGAACACGTAAGGTAATTTTCTACGCCTTTGATGTTAAGCTGCTATTGAGAGAATGCATGCTAATGAAGAAATGTTAGAGGCAGTAAATTGCGAGTCCTTAATTTAAGTTTCAGTAATCTGCGTTCTAGTTCACACGACCGTGCCGGTAGTTATTCGTTCGGAATTTACAATTTGTGGCATTGAATGGCATAAGTTGAATTTGTAACCTGCGAGACAAGTTACCGTGCAGAAGCTCTAATAAACAGTGCGCATTCTGGATGTACTGTATGACGGAAAACGTGCGTCCTCAAGCTTGACGTAACTGTGGATAGTAAGAAAAAAAAACTGATACACCGCGACCCTGTCAGCGAAATGACCCATTTAGCGAAAAACCAATGGTAACTGGTAGCATCAATGCATGATGCACCTGAAGGCTGTCTAGCAGCAACGGTATTTCCCGCTATATAGGCGCGTCTCCCTGGACGTCAACACTGGTTCCGTTCTTGAAGACGTCCACATTCAAGGACGACACGGTTAAGGCCGCAAAACATAATGAAGCCCAAACGTCAGCAAAATTTCACACTCGAGGCAAAGTTTATGATAAGCTGTATTGTCCAGAGCAGCCGACGAGAAGCGAAGCGGAGCTACATGGGGGACGCCGGTACTGGTCTGGGTGGCAGGCAGAAGGCAAGCAAAGACAGGTTGGCGGAAGTGAGTATAGAAAACGCCGTTGCTGAGCACGAAATGCACGCACGCATAACTTTCAAAGTGGCAGGCGGGCTTCCGACACGGGAAGTGACTCGGTGAGCTTGCAGCTGGCGGATGGGCTTTCTTTCTTTCTTTCTTTCTTTCTTTCTTTCTTTCTTTCTTCTTTTTTCTTTTTCTTTCTTCCCCCCCCCCCCCCCTCTCCCCAGCTGGGCTATTACTTTACCGTGGCGCGTATACTGGGCAGTTAGTTGTAGTGCCGATGTGCTTGTGGCGAACATCTGCGTCTTGTTCCTGATCTTACGACAAGTTGCTTGGCAACTGCGAAACAAAAAGTAGTGCGCAACTTGTTTCGCGCCACGAGTCCCGCACAAGCTTCAATATCCATGTATAGCATTCTTCTTATCAAGCAGTTCGTGATAGCTGTAAGTCAACGCTTTTCTCTCTCTCTCTTTCAGGGCAGCCGCGATGAATGCTCCCGGTGCCGAAAGCTAGAAGAGGTAAAATAAAGAGAAAAGTGCCCGTATGCATAAATCCTCTTTTACGTAAGTGCCGTCGGCGAGTGACCAACAGCGTGGCGATCGCCTTGTTACCGAGCCGATATCATGAGTGGCTAGCGTTGAAACGCTGGCCAGTCATAAAACAACCCTACGTGAAAAGGCCTTATGAATACATAACCAATATAAGAAAATGGGGACGAATTAGAACAAATGATTGAAGACCTTAACCTAGAAAGTGTAAGAGAAGATTACAATCGAAGATTAATAGGCCGAAGACAAAGATAATGTTAAATAGCCTGGCAAGAGAACAAGAATTCAGGATCCCCAGCCAGCCTCTAGAGTTCGTAAAGGAGTACGTTTATCTAGGTCAATTACTCACAGGGGACCCTGATCATGAGAAGGAAATTTGCAGAAGAATAAAATTGGGTTGGAGTGCATACGGCAGGCATTGCCAAATCAAGACTGGGAGCTTACCATTGTCGTTGAAAAGAAAAGTGAAGAATCATTGCATTCTACCGGCGCTAACATATGGAGCAGAAACTTTCAGGTTAACGAAGAAGCTCGAGAACAAGTGAAGGACCGCACAAAGAGCGATGGAACGAAACATTCTATTCCTAGCGTTAAGAGACAGGAAGAGAGTGGTGTGGATCAGAGAGCAAACGGGGATAGCCGATATTCTAGCTGACATTAAGAGTGAAAAATGGAGCTGGGCAGGCCATGTGATGCGTAGGATGGATAACCGGTGCACTATTAGATTTACAGAATGGATACCAAGAGAAGGGAAGCGCAGTCGAGGACAGCAGAAAACTAAGTGGGGTGATGAAGTTTGGAAATTTGCAGGCTCAAGTTGAAATCAGTTAGCGCAAGACAGGGGTAATTGGAGATCGCAGGGAGAGGCCTTCGTCCTGCAGTGGACATAAAAATAGGCTGATGATGATAATATTGAGAAATAAAACGTCTTCGGTATATTTTTAGGGTATAATCAAATAAAAAAAATACAAACTCTGGATAAAGGGAACTTTCGATTTGTTGTCTTGCGTACGCAGGGCCCCTGAATGAAGTAAATAAGTACTTCTTTGCGTATCTGAATGAACTTAAGGCAACAATCGTTACATTTTAAGCAATCACCTACCTTATAAGGTTAAGCAAAATGACTTGTCCTTTTTTTTCATTATTAAAATTTACCAATATGCGGCTCCTCTCAGCGGTTTGTTTATGCGGCTCCTGTTTTGCCTCTTTGGCATTTTAAATTCACCTGTAACGTTATCTGTGTTGAGTAGGAAATCTAAGAGCCGTTAAAAGCCACGAGAGCTTTGCTTTGCGTGCTGAGAGCTCGCGACAAGCGCAAACTCTTGATTCCCGTTTGTAAACAAACACGGTTTACCGTTGGCTGCCACTTTTCCCGCACCGAGAGAGAGACCTCGCATGCGAAAGAGACGCGGAGATCCGGAGAACTTATGCGCACGCAGGTGCCTGCTGTTTAAAGTGCTCTTTGCCACGTCTTGTGCCAACTCTCTCCCCCCCCTCCCCCCCCCCCCCCACTCTTCTTTTTGTTTTTAGACGGTTAGACGGCGTGAGAGGATTTTTGAGCGAGCGGGGCCGCTTTTGTAGAGCCGGCAGCTTTGCCCTATATGCACCCTGAGCCTTTGCCGATCCGCAAATGCGAAAAAATAGCAGTTGCGGTAATGGCGGCGGTTTGCATTTCGCAAAGACGAATTACAAGGGAGCCGCGAATGCGGGCGACGTGAAGGCCACCTGCGAATGACGCGTTGCATTAGCTTTCCGTGACAACGTTTAAGCACAGGGCCCTATTTTCGTCAAAACACCTTTATTTGTGTCAATATATCCACAGCACCACGCTTCTTTTAAATCATGTGCAATTTTTTTGTGATTATTTCGCGCACTTTTATTGTCCTATATCCTGTATTTTCACGTAATAAACAAGCAAAAAACGTGCTTATCCGCACTTTTGTTTTGTGTAAAACTACAACATTTGAGTACGGAATCCTTCGACTCATAAAGGAGTGCTGCAAAACCTCTGTTTTATTTAGCCACGTTTCAAAATACGCTGGATATCTCCTTCAGGAGTCCGTTTCACAAATCCCCTCCTGCTTTTAAGAACTGTTCAAAAGTGTTTTGTATCAGCGGTAACGATGAGTAGTAAACAATTCCTCTCAGAAGCACTGTCTTGCATTTTTGTCCTTCTTACAGCAAGATATAAACAACGATGCACCGCCGTGGAGGGTAACGCTCCGTTAAAAGTTTTCTGACTGCAATAAACTTTGATTGGCAGAGCCAATACAGGCGAAGCTTATGCGAAGTTAGTGGTGTGAATGTATCATCATCATCATCATCAGCCTATATATTATGTCCACTGCAGGACGAAGGCCTCTCCCTGCGATCTCTAATTACCCCTGTCTTGCGCTAGTGTATTCCCACTTTCGCCTGCAAATTCCCTAACGTCATCATCCCATCTGGTTTTCTGCCGACCTCGACTGCGCTTCCCTTCTCTTGGTGTCCATTCTGTAACTCTAATGGTCCATCGGTTATCCATCCTACGCATTACATGGCCTGCCCAGCTCCGTTTCTTCCGCTTAATGTCAACTAGAATATCGGCTATCCCCGTTTGTTCTCTGATCCACACCGCTCTCTTCCTGTCTCTTAACGTTTGTCCTAAGATTTTTCGTTCCATCGCTCTTTGTGCGGTCCTTAACTTGTTCTCGAGCTTCTTTGTTAACCTCCAAGTTTCTGCCCCATATGTTAGCACCGGTATGAACGTATATATAAATGCAAAAAAAAAAAAAACAAACAATGAAAGCAGTGATCAAAGGAAAAAAAAAACAAAGAAAACATCCTACATAAACTGCGGGTTCCGGTCACACAAAATACACACACACAAATACCTGTAAACACTGCAAATGCGCTCTAAAGCACGACAAAACGGTTTATGTGCATCAACGGCACAAAAAAAAAAAGAACACGAGAACATTTATAAGCACCGTAATAGGGCCGTGGAATTCGCCAAGCGTCCACCCCGTTTTTAGGTTGCACTGCCTTCGGGATCAGCTTATGCATCTTGGAGCCGTGCCCTTGACAGCTGCGAGTGGCGCTTTTGTGTCGCTGTGTTCAGGAGGCGTAAGGTGTCTGCTGAGTAGATCGATTTGGCTCGTGTACGAGGCATGGAACAGGCAGCGGTACAGAGTAAAAGCACTGCGTTTGATGGGCTGCCTCCATCCCCTCCACTCCCCACATAACAGCTCGCATCGTGAATTGTGCAATTGCTTGTAGCTCTTCGCATGACAGTGAATGTATAGCGTTTTATATAGCTGCGTAGCATTGTACATACATTCAAATCGTCGTATGTAGTAGAATATAGCGTCCATCGGCTCCACCTGTTCAAGTCGTTCAGCAGTAACATATAGACAGGCGTAGTGCTTTCTTTTCTTTTCTTTTGGATAGCTTGTGAATGGTACAGACTTTCTTCATTATGATGTTTCCGAGGAGTAAGGAGAATTCGGCAGAAAACCCCATGACGTGTTGGCCATCGTGCCATCATCATGTACTCCGGTGCTGTCACCGTCATCGGGGCTGCTATCGTTTCCTCCGGTGGCACTCAAATATGCCCTTTTCGTAAACATACACAAGGCTCCTACGCCAGATGAGATGGGCATCGTGGTTTTATCTCACCAAAAACAATAGCTGTTTTGCTGCAGCGATATAAGCTAAGAGATGTGGAGTAGAATAATTTCGCTGGCCTTCTGACCAGAGAGTAACGCTAAATGTTTCCGGTGAACGCTTTCATATTCACGATTATGCCATTAATCGTCATAGTGCGCCTATGTCTATCATTTTTGCAGCATTGTGTTGATCGTTTGAGCAAGTCTTGCAGTTTTCACACGCTGCACGTTTATCAGGTGAAGGCAGCCGCAATAAATTCTGACGATACCTTTGGTTTGTTTCACCACCCCTGGAACCCGACGCCTATTATCTTGTTTTATTGGTGCGCCAGTTGTGGATGTTCTTGCACGGTTTTTAAGCTAACATGGCGCGCTGAAATTCCACAATGTGACGGTGGCCATGTGGAGGAAGCCGCGTGCCATTTCCTCCTACAACGCCATCATCATGATGGGCTGCCAGAGGCCTCACGTGCACGGAGGGACGCATGTATACGACTTTCAGTGCTAGAAATCCGAGTCAGCGAACAGCTGCTAGCACTGAAATACAAGCGGCTGACAATATCAAGATACAAGATATTCACGGGTTATTATCACGGAAACAAGATATTCCCGGGTTTGGCAGCGCCCGGTTTATACTTTCTAACTATAGTCGCTATTCTAGTATCTCCTCAATGAAACTAACTCTTGACCTACCACACCTCGCTCTGCGCCGAAAGTGTTCTCGACTGTGCCTCTTTCATAAAGTATTTTACTTCGATCACATACCTAGGGAAGAATTACGCCATCGGCCATCGTACGTATCATCTCGCAGAAAGTTGGTGTACCCCTTTGGCGACCAAAAATTTACTCTGGCTCACTTATACCAAGAACCGCCTCGGAAGACTGCAACCGCCTCCCTGCCTCCATCAATAACCGCCACTAACACTTACATTTGCTCTTGCCCCTCCTCTCTGTAAAGCCTTCGGGCGATTGAGAGTACGAAAATAAATAAAATAAATAAAATGTTGCAAAGAGAGCTGTTCACTCTAAAAGCTTCTCGTAAATAGTAACATCTCCCACTTACGTGTACGAAGAAAAAGCAGTTGAAACTCTGTCAGCGCTTTTTTTTTATTAAATGTATTTAAGGAGAGGCTGGTGCCTATATGTGGCGCCGGCTACTCCTCTTTTCTTACATAATATTTATTGCCGAAAAGTCGTCAAAAATCACAAAACTGGACGAATAACCACATGGACGAACATTCACGTACTAAGTCTTAACTGCAATATAAATAAATGTTCGCGCAACAGAAGAGTTCACATAGCATAAATACTCACAAAATCGAAGTGTTCACAACCAACAGATGAGTTCACAAAGCATAAATGTTCACAAAACCAAGATGTTCACACTGAAGATGTTGGGCACATGCGAATTAGGTCCCTCTTAAATGCCGTGCTCTAAATACAACAGCCTTGCACGCAGACACAAATGCTACATGAACACGAAGACACAATCAACATGTAATCAAGAGTGCCTGTTAATAATGACAATGCCAGCAATAACTGTTATCTGATTTAGTATTTTTGTGATATTTTTGATTCCGGGTAAAATTGTACTAAGGCGCGCGCAGCGATGTTTTGAAGTTTTTCTGTCAGCCATGGACGCGCTTAAACAGAGCATTGTACTACACTTCCTTCTTTCTTTATTTTACCTTTTTGTCTTAGTCGCGTATGCTAAGTGACTTAAGTTTCACCGGGCCTTCTGTAATCATTTCATCCATTCTTCCTGCGACACTGCTTTCAAAGTGAAGCTTTCTTTGCCTGTACTCCCGGGTTTGGCGTGCCTGTTGTTGCAGCTGCTGTGTGCTGGCCGATGCTTGGTCGCTCGGTATCTGAGCAGATATATTTGCGGAGTTATACCGGGTGTTTCAGCGATCACTTTCAAAAAGTTTTACAGGCTGCCTGTGACAGATAGCAGAATTCTAGTTCACAAGCTGATCTACTCGAAGAGGCGGACATTACTTTCACAAGACATTGAAATGCATAATCGACTAATTAAGAATATTCACTAATTAGGTTATTAACTAATTACCTTCTGGCCCATATTGCAATTTACAAATTCTAGCCGTGGGACGAATTTGGAACGAATTCTCAGACACCAGTTCCGAGATATTAATTTCCGCACTTTGTGGAGAGATGGACTGGCGTTCCAGTTACTTCCTTAACAAACCGTTGTTTTATGCATTGAAGCACGAAAGTAACTGGAACGCCAATGCATTTCTACGCAACGGGTGTCATCCTGAGAATTCGTCATAGTCATTGAGCAACCACGGCGGGTTTTGAAAGTGTTCGCAGAAACACTCGGTATACCAAGTTTATACAGGATGTTTTTTTTTTTTTTTTTTAGACAATCCATTCTTTTTATAAAAAGGCTATATGCACAGAGAACAAGGCGTTTCTGCAGACGAGTTCCTAGGCGTGCCGGACATGCTGCCGCTAATAGCATGGGCCCGAATTCACAAAAATGTCTTATGCTAGAATTGTTCGTAAGAAATAATTTGAGCCAATCCGGATGCAAGACATATTTTTATCTAAGGCGTCCGGCCAATGGCAAAGAGCACGCACGAAAGAAAAGCTTTGTGAATCTGGCTCCTGAGCTTTAGAAGGCTAATTACCGAACATTTATTAATTCGCTTTTTTTATTAATGCCTCAGGGGCATGTTTATATGGCGAATTTGAAGGCAGTCACATTTTAATGCACCCTTATTCTTAAACACCTTGAAAATCGCACCTAATTTGATATATGTATCATTGAATTTCAACGGTAAATGCGGGAAATATCGAAACCGAACGCCGCGGGAGTGCAGTAAATGCGGCCTTGTTGTCATATCAGACCGAAACGCCCCATGACGACAAGCGCGAGGAAGTTGGAAACCGAACGGCTCGGCCAATCGCGGAAGCTACTGATATGGCACGCTTTGGCTGGCAAGCATGTGCGCTGTGTGTCGAGCCAGGATTTGCCGCGGCATATCATTCGAACTTCACTCGACGCTTCTGTACGGGGCGTTGCCGTCTGACGCGGAGCGGAATGCGCTCAGTCTCGATATTGCTGTGACTGAGCTTTGGAACTTGGTGATTAGTAACTCTAATTAGGTGCGATTTTTAAGAGCTTTAAAAGATGGATGTTCATGAAAATCTCACTGCCTCCAAATTCGCCATTTAACCACCCCCAAAGCAATAATACAAAATTATTTAATGAATGTTTTGTTAATTAGTCTTTTGAAGCTGACATTATTAGCCGCAATGTATGTGCGCCTCGTCTATAGGAACTCGTCTGCAAAACCGCCATGTTTCCTGCGCTCATTACTTTTTTATAAAAAAATCTGTATGATTTTTAAAAAATCACCGCCCAGGCACTCCGTACAGAAGGTTAACCAGCGTAGCTTAAACGTGCGGCCCCGGTGTTTAGCAGTGGGTTAATCCCGACGCTGTATTGTAACCCGACGCTGAACATTTAACGTCGTACGCATCAGCACATACAAAGCTCCAAAGCACACCGACCTCTTAATAAAAATAGTGTATTATATTCATTATACAGTATAATACGTATTTTCATTTATTTGATTTTCTTTAATTTACATGATTTTCTTTCATTTTATTTGGTGCGTGCCCATTCCGGGCCAATTCTACAGGATGGGTATGTGACACTGTGACACAAGAAGTACACAGTCCTTAAATTTAGCAAGATATCTGCAGTACTCATGCATGCATACAGCTGTCATCATCATTCTACCCTCGATGAGCATTCGATACATCTCCTTCGTCTACGTGGCATCGCTGCGCAGACGTCTCCCATTGTGAATAGCAGCTTGCTGGGCTAGTTGGTTCATTGCAACTCGTGTAACAGCGCGAAAAGTATCACCTTGTGCCATTCATGCTGACTGATGTTTCTTTCCTTATCCTCTTGATTTTCCTTTCTCGCTGACGCTTCGTGTATGTACATATGCCTAGCATCGTCAGTTGAATAAACAGTCAGCGCTCTTTTCACTCTGTCTCTATTGTCGTCCCTTCCTTGTTATTTTTCGCGCTGTTACACGAGTTCCCATTGTGAATCATCCTGACTTGTTTCCATTTCGGCATAGCTTGTGAGAAATGTTGGGCATAAACAAAAACAAAAATAAATTGCTGGAGATTAAAAGTGTGACCTTTGGGGGGGGAGGGTAAACATAAACACTGCATGAGGTTGCACACAGCATAGGATGTAAGTAAACACAGTTCCACACACATATAGGAGTTAATTCACAATGCTTGACTGAAGCTTCGCTTCACATGGATTTCCACATGTGCACCTGCATAATTGTATTTCTTTGCTGTCCATTTACGGTGGCATTAAATTTCGAGTACAGCCTATAGTGGTTGAGTGTACCAGTGTGCCGTGCTCCTTGCGCCGATAATTTCAAGAACCGCGCTTGAGCGGCGCACCGTCTCGCGTGAGGCCGGTGCATCTGGCTCGCGGTTCCACCATGTTTGCATCGATCTCAAGCACTTGAATAGTTGAGAGCCTAAATAAGAGAACAGTGCTTCCAATCATAGGAATATTTACTCAGAGGTATATGAATTCACTCGGGCAAGTTGTAGAACACACCTGCGGATAGAACTTCCGAGAGCGGGGAAGGGGTTAATTAAATCCCTTTCTTCGCTCATCCGGCGCTTGTAGGCTAGCCCACTCTTCGCGGCGTCGCAAGTTTGCCTAAAACTATATCCCTGAATATCGCCCACTGTTCAACGCTCGCCCTTTTCTCCCGACTCGCGAATCAATCTTTGCTTCTTTGTCCGTAATAATGTACTGTTGTCTTACTGCTCTTTTGCTTGCTGTTTTGACGTAAAGTTCCCGCGTCAATTGTTTGATCTAGACGAAGGTACGATTTCAGGCGTACATGCATACAGGGATTTTAAATGAAAACCGGACGGCCGCGGAATTTATAGCTACCCTCACTTTGTGACATCAGTAGCAATCAGGAGCTTCAGCGGTGCATGCTCTCGCGAAGGTCTATCAGACGCACACTATAGCAAAGCACGGAATAAAGCGATACTTTTGCTCGGTCCACTTTCGAAATTGCGGAATTCTCGGCGAAATATTTCAAAGCGCTCGCTGCAGGTATTCTCGACAACCACTCCAGCATCAGGGAAGTCCCCTCAGTTAAGGTAAAAACAAAGCTGTTCTGTTAGAAATACTAGCAGCGCTTATATCCCCCCGGGCTTTCCACGACACTGCAATTTTTTGATGTTGGAATGAAAAGGGCGAGCACATTGCAGGGAGTGATGATGCCCCATAAACATTACAAGGATGCTCAATGTCGTGAGCCACTGCCGTATAGTTTCCGGGTAAACATGTTTAGCTCTGCATGTTGTAGACGCTACCAGACAATAACAATGACCCGCCGTAGGGGCCTAGTCGCTATGCGGTTGCGCTGAGTTAAGCACGAGGTCACGGGTTCGGCTCCCGGTGGCGGCGGCCGCATTTCGGTTCGACCGAAATGGGGTGGCATTGATGCGACAGGAGAAGGTAGTTTTAGAGGGGGTAAGACGTCTCGCGCTGTACATGTTAACACTGGCGTGTCACATTGAGTGAGAGACGGATGCCGCCATGTGCTTTCCTCCACTCACCGGCGGAATACAAATCACTGGAACCAGGTTCCAGCTTGTTTCGGATGAAGGATAATGCGCTCCCCATGTAAACGCCTTCACGTGGTATTTACCATGATGCACTAAAGAGTGCGACACGCTATTGTCGCATTCATGTAAATGCGGCTAGTGGCTTTTATTTGAACAAACTTCATAAGAAGGACAGTTTGGTTATGTAAATTACACTTTGCTGTAAGCGTCTATGTCACTTGATCAAGGAATGAAATTTTATGTTCATGCTCACAGCAGACGAATCAATGATAAAACCTGCCTGAAGGTATTGTGTTTCTGGGTGTTCTTGTTTTTATCCGTATAGAGTAAATTATGGCGTATTGCATTCGTAATGTTATTTTTCGAAAATATAAGATTGAAATCAATTTTTGCGAACTAGCTGATCTAAATTCAGAAGACTTGTTCGTCCAGCAGAAAGAATACATTCTGGACTGTCATTAAGAAGCACGTATAAAAGCCAGGTAGCCAATCTCCATGGTCTATTACAATCTTTCAAATGAGAGATTGAGAAAGAAAAAACAAATAGGAGAGAATACAGCAATCGGAATACCGTCAAAAAGCCCATGTAAGTTGGCAGGACTTGGTCCGCTCTAGTATTGGCTGCTAAATCCGAACGGGACAGCGACCGGCAAGAGTCGAACATTTTAAAGCCCTGGACGGTGCTCAAGGAACCTACACCAGGTTCCAGCGTAGCCATGTTTTCATTTCGCAAAGTTTAAGTAAGCCCCGAGGCAGCAATAGACGGCACTACAGAATTGCTTGCTTTTGAGGAGCGTGGGATCTGGATCTGAGCGGGTTGGTTAATCCTCAGTGCCCACCATACCGTCGATATTGTCATTGTCTGAGTGTTAGTGGGTGGCGGTATTTTTTCGCGGAACAAAGAGGACAGGCACCGGTCGCATGAAGCGGCACCGCTGACCTACTGCAAGAATTCTTCTCGATCGGCCGTGGCACGATAACCCGCTGACATTTGGAAAAGTTCCTTACAGGCGGTCCCTTATCAAGGGCAAAGCACTCGTGTACTTGTGCGAAAATTGCACTCCACATGAAAACACCCGAGAAAGGTTTTCGGAGAGGCCTTTGGCTAGAGTGAGGAAATCGCACTGCTGAGGGCACTCCTACTTTGGCGCGCAATCGCTCCTACTTTGGCGCACTACTTCTCACTCGATTGTTGAAATCGTTAACAATGTTTTGCATATATTGTGGTATACTACATGCTATAGCGTTCCAAACAAGACAGAAGGGCTCACAGGAAGGTAGAGGTTTCAAGTAATTTTAAAGCGTTAAAGGGGCCCTGAACCACTTTTTATCGAAGTGGATAAAGGCATTTGAAGTGAAAATAGGCTATTTCAGAAATGCTTTGCCGCAAAAAGTGCTTAAACTCGTTCAGCAGATGCGGAGTTATTGGCAATCAAACACAGCGTCCGCTGTGCTTCCCTTCCTCCTTCAATGCCTTGCACAGCGAAGGCTACGGCGGAGTGGGCGGGGCCACAACGCTCCGCCTCGGTAACGTCACCATGGCGCGCAGTTCAAATTTCATTTTGAAATTCCGATTTTGATGTATACGAAGCGCTAAACGTAAGTCAAACACGGTTGTCCTCAGTGAGCCGCAGTGCGCTTAGCCACTGGACTCGTGGCGGCACCTCGCGGCGGCCGCGGTGAAGCCAACCGCAGCGACCAATAGAGGCCGGGTATGGGAAGGTGCTTTATTACGAAATAAAGCACCCAGAAAAGAGTGAGGATCATAGCTTTTGTTGGAACGAGAGCGTTTGAGAGAAAGGTGAATTCGCGCTCCGCTTGCGAGCTCCGTGCACCACCTACGACAACAAACTTTGGCTGAGATGTTCACAGGAGCGTATGCTACCCCCGGCCTATGTTATTTCACAGAGCCCGAGGGTTGGTTCAGGATCCCTTTAAGCTTTTCTTAAACCTTTTCGTTGCCGCCCCTATAGAAATTCATCAGTTTGAGCGACAGTATTTTCCAGGCGTTGTTAAACATTTCTGTTGTAATTGCTCTACTCGGAATATCATGTCCCGTCTAATTTAACTTTAAATATTCGTCTGCAGATTTAACAATTTGTGGCATATTGTGCAGTTTGGAAAAATAAAAGTTTGACCGGAGGTATCATCGAAAGTAGCCTCTAGTGTTCCCCCCTCCTAGCACTTCCTCAATAAATCGACGCAAAATTTGTGCTTTGATTGAGTCGGCAACATAATTTTTTAATGATAGCAGCAGGGAAGACACAGAAGCTTCTTTCAGGTTGTCGACTTTTCTGATCCGACGTCTAGGCTGCTTTAACAATGTCTCAAACAACGGTAGATGCTCATGAGTGCGTGTTATTTTGGAAATTGTGTTCGATTGATATAAAGCAAAAGTGTATTTTCCCCAACGCGGATTGCTTTTATAGCGCTTCGACAGCGTATGTACAAATTATTACGAGCAATCCGTATCGTCGTGTGGGGCTTGACGTGCTCACACAAGAGCACGGAGCCGGTTTCAGACGAACATTACCTAACTGTCTGATCTCTTACCTTTTGAACACCCCTTGTGCAAGTGCCTCATTCAATACTTTACAATATTGTGCAACACTCCAGATTACTGTACAGCACTGTACCGGAACTGAACAAAGCACGTAAAGGCTCCAGCGCCAGTTGAACAAGCACTATAGACCATCTTGCTCGCACCGAAAAGCTGTCGAACGCCACAATCAAGTACGACGAGGCTTGTGTATGCTCCCTGACCTGGCAACCATTGCTTCGCGAGTCTAAAGAATGCAGTAAAAAACAAACCAGGTGCCTGCTGCAATGAGTAAAAACAAATGCTCCCTGTACAATAGGCGCTTACCCGTTTTCACATTTGCGAAGGTACTGCTTTCCCGCATAGCATGGACATGAACAAATCTTCATGACATTTTTTTTTTTTTTTTTTTTTGCGTGATCTGACTCATAAAAGTCGGGAACTATAGGAACCAGGTGCACCCGCGGCGGTGGTTTAGCGGCTAAGCACGAGGTGGCGGGATCAAATCGCTTGTTCTACGCGGCTAGAGAGGAGAGACGCGCAGGACGCGCGCACGTCCGGCAGGGCTTGGTTTTGAGCGCCATCGACGGAAGTGGAAGCCTGTGTGCCGTCGTCACGTGGCAGGCATGTAAACTTCCGACGCGTGTTTGGAAACAAGTTGTTGTTGTTTCGGAATCGTGCTGAGACGCCGGAAGTCACCGCTGGATCCGTGTGGCACAAAGACGATGGACGCTATCAATAATGAACCGCTGGTCGCCTGCGTTGAGGCTCGGCCTGAACTTTCGTAGAAGCCGCAAATACACGCAAAATTGCCGTGCGACCTGCTGCTCGAGGCACTTTGCGTTTATTCCCGGGCTTGTTTCACGCTCGGAAAAACACTTTTATGTAGCACGTATTGAGCAACACAAAGCTGTATCGGGAGTTTTTCATGTTGCTCTACAATTTTCTCATTGGCACCTTTTATCTAATTATAATGTTTGAGAAGCTGATTCATTATTTAAGACTAATTATGTACTTAGGCAGAATGCAAAAAAAAATAATCTGAGCATCTCCAAGCGATGGCAAACTACATTAGCTTGGTTCGGTTTTGCTACGTGGCATTTGTATATTTCTAAAAGTTGGTGCATGATAGTTGGGACACCCTGTATAGTATCCAAACAATACCCACGGCCTAATGCTATGTCTAAACGAAATTTTATTATGATTCATCCTGGTTTTACCGGTAAAGCCCGGCACCCCGAGTGACAGTGTGCACTGGTACAGTATCTCTGCTGTGCAGGGGATAAACATTAACGTATCTTATTTTTGCTTTGTCTTTCTTGATTTCTCTCTCTCTCTCCATCTCTTTCTTGATTTCTCTCTCTCTCTCTCTCTGTTTCTTTTTATCCCTGGCATGTGCCATTAAGCTTGAACCCTCTCTGCACAACGACCAGGATCGGCCCACTTTTCGGCATGACACCACCACCACCACCGACACTTGTGAGCCTATAAAGCTTCGCTTAAAAATAAACTCACTGCAGCGTGGTCATGCGGGTCTCTGGCTGTCCTTCCCCTACAATATCCGTAATATTGAAGGAGAGATAAATGCATGTCGACTGATTGGGGTGAACGTCCTAAAGCAACGAACGTGCTATGAGACTCGACGTAATCGTAGGACTCCAAATTATCGTTCACCACCTTGAGTAATTTGATGTTTACAGTAAGCTCGGCGAAAGTTTGCGAATTCTGTGCGAATCGAAATAGTTTCGGATGGGGGCCGAACGCAACACCCCTGCTCAGCAGCCGAGCGCCATCTCCACTGGGCCATGGCTGGTCACGCGAGATGAGTTTGAGGTGAGGTCTAAGTGCTCCATATATTTTGCAAGAACTTGAAACATTTCCTTTAAACATGTCTTTAACGACCACTTTCAGCTCAAAGAACCATGTTCTGTGTTACAAATGGACAATTTATGATGCCTTTAACACGACTGCTTTGTCATACGCACAGCAGTATATTCAAGCAAAATCAAACAAAAATATAATATCCATTATCATGCGTTCAGCACCTATCAAACCATTACATTCTGGGCGAAAGAAAGACAGTGGAGTGTCGGAAAATTGTTTGGGTCATACTTTCGATTTTCATCGCTCCCAAATTCCCACTGAGATTTTATTTTATTTATTCAAAAATTACCCCGCATTGCCCGAAGGCGTTATAGCAAGGGGGTTACAGGAGAGAAAAAAAACAAATATTCATTCGTACAGCACACTTGCTCTTCACACAGCTGATTCCACTCCACAATAGTTTTGACAAAAAAGGAATCCGCAAGCAAGTTCGTCATGGCACGGTACTCGCGGATTTTGAGAGAGTGGTCATTACGCCTAGAAATATAATGTGGTTGTTTCAAGTAGCTTTCACTGCTAATTCCTGTCTTATACGAGGTGTAAAAACTTTAGTCTCAACTTTTTCCGCCGAGAGAAAAGCGGTTCCCCATTCAATTCCTGTTTCATTTGAGTACAACTTTCTCTCCGCCCATATCGCCCCAGGACGAACCTATAGCAGCTCGGTTTTGAATTCTTTCCAGTTTATCAATCAAGTTTTCTTTTTTTTTTTGCGCGGGGTCCCAGACGGCGCAGGCGTATTCTAAGATCGGTCTCACACATGTTAAGCAAGCAGTTTTCTTTAAGCTCGGCTGTGAACATTTCAAGTTCCTCTGAATAAAATTTAGTGCCCTACCAGCTTTTACAATGACGTCATCCGCATGAGCAGACCATGTGCAGTCAGATGATAACGTCACACTTAGATACTTGTATATGGGTTCTTTTTTATCAGGGTATTATTTATCTGGTAAAGACTTACAATCCGTTTCTTCTTTTTTGTAAAACATCCGTGAACATACTTTTTTAAATTCAAATTCATCTTCCACGTGGAACACCAAGTATTAATACATTCTAAGTCTAATTGTAACATGGCAGCGTCTTGTTCACTCTTAATTTTCCTATAAACAACACAATCGTCGGCAAACTACCGTATACATGAAGAGATACCAATAGAAATATTATTTATATAAAGTAAAAACAAAAGTGGACCTAAGACTGAGCCCTGTGGGACTCCTGACGTCACATAAGCGTATGCCGAGCTTTTGCCGTTCAAAACAACACATTGTCGACGCTGAGAAAGATAATTTTCAATCCATGCGAGCACACTTAAGTTAATATTTAACATCTTAAGTTTAGTAAGAAGTGGATGTGACACTGTGTCGAATGCCTTGCGAAAGTCTAAAAAGACACAATCTATTTGTCCTCCTCGTCAACATCGAATGCCAATTCATGGTAAAACTCAACTAATGTAGTTGTGCAAGATAGACCTTTACGAAACCCGTGTTGTTCTTTGATTAGTATATTATTATTTGTTATATGACGCATTATCTCGGTCTATAAAATATGCTAAATGATTTTGCACGAGATGGATGTTAGTGAGATATCTTACGAAAGACTGGTGAACACGAGGGCCACTTGCATCACCGACAGGCATGTTCTCCGCGACAGCCACGCATTCATTAAAGTCGGGTTGTTAAGGCAGTAGGCTACGTTCCAGAGCGAACAAGAAAATCAAGAACAGAACACAGACTCTAGAGAATGCGCCTTTCGATGAGAGCGCACCGTTATAAGGAAGCAGTGGTTTAACATCGCGGTGCACGCGAGACAGAGCCAACTTCACATCGAGGTGTCGCTCACCGGTGCTTCCAAGCAGGCACTGCCGGCGGGGACGCACCGCGTCTCCTCGGGCCGTGGTTCGCAACAGCGTGCGACCTTCCATTTGCATGCTTATTACCAGCGCGCTCCTCGCCAGCTCAGATGACGACAGCCTCTACTGTCGCTTCTACTGGTGCTGTCGTGCTCGCCTCTGGTCGCGTACTCGGTATATGCCTCACGCCAGTCGCACCTCAACCGCGCACGGCTGGCCCACTGAAGCAGAAAGCGCAGCCACGCACGCACGCACACAGTGCAGGCGCGAATCTGAACCGCCGCCCTACGTCTTCGGAGGACTCGCATTCTTGACCCGGCGTCAGCAAACAAGACATGTGCGCGCACACCGAGAGCCTGGCTTGGCGCCGCACTCTTGTCAGCGGCTTCAAACAAGGGAAGCCGCTCTCCCACGAGTAGGGATGGGAAGGGAGCAGGTGCTGACCTCCCCCTTGCACGGCAGCCAATATCGCCGGCCGGCAGACGATCGATTGCCGAGTGAAAGCCTCGGCGCTTCGGCAACGCTTGCCGAGGCTGTTGGCACACACACACGCACACATGCCTACCCCCTCCCTACAACCTTTGTGAGCGTGGTAGGAGCAACAACGAAGCGTTTTGGAAACGCATATATGGGCCACGCACAAGAAGAGAGCACACGAGTCGGCTCGGGCAGCTTGCTGGCCGTCTCTCCCTTTTTACCCTGCCAATGCCCCCTCCCCCCCCCCCCCCCTGCTCCTACTCTTCTTTATGAGATGGTCAGCAGATTGACTGTTGTTGATTTAGGCTAGGCCTAGCGCAGGCATCGTGTGTCGGAACTATCGCACTCTCTTAGGAGCCTTATGCGAATCCCGATTTCATCCCTTTGTGTGATGAGGGCGTACTTACAGCATTATGTAACATTCATGCCCGAGCGGTGAACTGAACGACACTGCCTCACCTTAGTTTACACATGACACACATATATGCGAAAAACCAAAAATCAGGAGCTAATTCGAGGCATCCGATAAGCCTGAGATACAACTGCATTGCAAGTTAAAATAGTATCGACTTTTCCACTGATCCCTCTCACCATGACTTACACTCAGCGCAAGAAAAAAAGGCTGAGTTTTATTTTCTCATCTCAGGGTTATCAAAAACCAGAAAAAAAAGCTGGAGTCATAAGAAGAAGGATGGCGTGATGATCTGGTACTAATAAGGGGAGACTGCTGTCTGATATTTAAAGCAGTGGCTGCTATGGTGCGCTAACAGGATGCTCTTTATTTCGGGTCCAACTCCGATTTTATTGTCCAGATAGATTAACGAAGGAGAAATGACCCCATCCGCTCACAGAGGCAACGAATAGGATGGAATTTCTTGCAATGAAGAAAAAAGCGAGTAGCGTGACTGCGGAGAGAAAATTATTTCTTCAGGCACCGAAGCGTATTCTACAAAAGGCTATTATTTCCCAAAGTATGGGATGAACTACATGGGCGTTCCACTTACTTTTGTGCTACAATGCTTAAAATAGCGTTTTGTTAAAAAAAAAGTGGAACAACAGTGCATATCTACGGCGAGTTTGATGGTGCATATCTCCAAACTGGTGTCATTCTATAATTTCATTCCAAGTGGATGCGCCTGACAAGCTCATCGGTTACAATTCGTAAATTGCAATATGTGTCGTAAAGTAAACAATGAAGAAGATAATTAGTGAATGCTTGTTAATTAGTTGAATATGTGTTTTGATTTCTCGTGCAAGTAATGCCCGCCTCTCTAAATAATACAGCCCAAGAAATAGAATTATGTTATCTGCAACAGGCGATTTTTCAAAATTCCGGTAAACTTAAAAGTAATCATCCCGTATATTTGTGCTATCTGATTATTTGTCTATACCCCCGAATACGTGCCATCTTAATAAAAGGAACTTCTGCTACTACTACTGCTACTACTGCTACTAACTTGCCGTGGTTATGTAATGGTTATGGTGTTGTGCTGTTGAGCATCAGGTCACGGGACCAAATCCCGGCCACGGCGGCCGCATTTCGATTGGGGTGAAATGCAGAACACACCCGTGTACTTAGATTTAGGTGCACGTTAAAGAAACCCCGGTGGCCCAAATTAATCCAGAGTCCCCCACTACGGCGCGCCTCCTATAAGATGGTGGTTTTGGCACGTAAAACCCCATAATTTACTACTACTACTACTACTACTACTACTACTACTACTACTACTACTACTACTACTACTACTACTACTACTACTACTACTACTACTACTACTACTACGGCGCCCACCATCACCCCCACCACCACCACCATTACTGCAACTACTACTCTATTCCCTCCCCATTCTTGCTGTTTCTTGGCCTACACCCTTACATTGGACCAACCAGCCTGCTTGATAAAGGACTTTTATTTAATGTGTACATCGCCGTTCATTCGCTACTAATGTTACGTCGCGACATTGTTAGAACTGAAGTGATCACCTCCGTCATGTTTGGCTCATCCCCGCGGAGCCGTAGACCAAGCCTGGTTTAACTGGAATCACTCCTGTTCTGCTGCCACCTGCTACGTCTGATGACTGAATTCAGCGTCCCTCATTGTCAAGAATACGCCTACGTATTTCGATAATGACCATAGCGTCTACTTCAAGTTATGCTGCCCAATAACCGCGTTCCTTAAAACATTCATGGTGACGCCTTTAAATATGTCCAAGGCTGGCTTAAACAGAGTGCATGGCCAAATATAAAGAGCAATGCCTTACGAATGTGCACGTACTTTGCCTGTTGTCATAATGCACGGACATGGTACGAGAACAAAGACATTTCGCTTCCGCAATCAACTCTTCGACACTTTCCGAAGTAGCGTCAAGCACGGCCATGGGCAGCACATTTCCGAATACCAAGCTAAAAAAAAAAAAGGCTTAATCAAGTGTCGACGCTAAAATAGACAAGGACCACGTACATGATGCTGCAAATGATTGCATGAAATGTTGATTATATCTACCCATACTTTATCTTTCTTTCTCTTTCTCATGTTAATTATTCACTTATTTCAGTCGACCTTGTCTTCTTAAGCGTCGAAACTTGGTTGACCCTTTGTTTCTGTTTTTACCAAGAGATAATTAAAGTAGGTAGATCCCGGAGATGTGCTATCTATGGGGTAATGGGCTAATTTTCGACTATATTTGGGCTAATTATGCCCATACTATTAATTTTACTTACTCTGTGACTAATTCTCGCTTATTGTGGGCACCAGCGTAGCCACCTTGGAGAAACTCTTGCCTCGCGCAGCGGGTTCGGTGGAAGTTCGCTTGAACTAAGCAGGGCTCCTGCTTAGTTCAAGCGAACTCGCTCCATTTCCCCAAATTTTGCCGCATGCAAGCTTTGCCTCAACATAAGTATGTCAACGGCCGTGGACCCTTTACAGGAGTATAGTGCAATGTTGTCATAAGTCGTCTATATTGGCACTAATGACGCCCGTATGGTAACCTTACCCGATCTGTGACTAAATCTGGCTTCTTGTCTCATTGAGACCTACATTTCTATGCCACTTGTGACTCGCTACGTTGCTTTGGAGGCGTGAAAGGGCCGTTTTTTTCTGGAAGTGGGACAAGATACCAAGATTCCAGATACGTCCAACCGATGGGAAGTAAACTAAGAACACAGTAAGAAGAAAAGCATAAGCATGTGTGCTGAGGACATAAAATGTCTTTTTTGTTGAGCCGAACGTGACATGGCTCATGCGCAAGTTCTGTTATCTTTTGTGAGACCTAATCGGGAGTAGCTATGTGACCGCTTTGTGCAAAGTCACCTGACGAAAGCTGCGAACTTTATCCAAGAAGCTACTACAGTCGAGTGAGAGCTGCAGATGTGCTATTGCATGACTAGTCGAGCAACCATAAACGCTTCTGTTTGGTTTGAGAGGAGCGCGACCTATCTCCAGGATTCAGGAGGAGATTCAGCAGCTTGTGGTTGCTATACGACGGCACCGGCAGTTGCTTCTGCCACCAATATTGTTCGAGAAGTACGATGTTCATTTTCTTCGCCAGACCTGCAAGGCGTGTCATGATCAGTCAGCTCCGTTGATGTGGTCGGTTGTCCACCACTCCCAGATGACGCTTCCAAGACCATCGACACCCCCGATACTGCCGTTTCGCCGACAGCCGATTGCCGTGCCTTGGTACCACTGCGACCATTTTCCACTCCAACAGCTTCTTAAAACCAATATGCGAAGCGCAGCTCACAGCTTGCTGTGTACTTTCGTTGCGGTAAGGCTGGGCACCATTTACCCTGCTTGTGAGTATTGCGCAGCTAGGTTTCATAGGCTCAAAGCCCAATTGCTTGTACTTCACTCCATGATTCAGCTGCCTAGCTTCCGCTACTTCTCCTTACTTTGCATGGAGTCCTGAATAGCGCTTAGGAAGTGTTGCATGAAATCATGTGGCACTGCAAGTGAATGAAAGCTGGTTTTTTTTTCTTTCTTTCTTCCCTCTTTTTTCTTTTTTTGCTTGTAGAGCGCACCAGAACAATATTTTGAAGTAGTCCAAAGCCTTGTGCCATGTCTTGTCCTACAAAATGTTGGCTCCAACTTGTACATCCAGTGACGTAGCACTTAACACCGAACGGCGATTCATCGTCTTCGCGTTTCTTCTATATAGATAATCGCAATTAAACGCACTCGCAGTGATATGATCAAGTCGCGGAGAGAGAGGATGTAGTAAAACCAAGAACGTGAGCTTTTCTCTCTCTCTTTTTTTTTCGCTTATGTGTTTTTCCACGAAGCACATACTTATGCGCGACGGACGCGCGAGAACGCTGATCATAAGCAAATGATTTCGCATCGTTTACCAGGAGTATTAGCTCGAGTGCGTGTTTGCAGGTCATGAGAGGACGGAGGTTTGCGTGGCGGCGCCGAGAGTAGCTGCCTGAGCGCCCGCGGCGGCACGGCTACCGGACATACAGGACATGGGGGCCACACGTGCCGGTGATTCGGGGCCTTCTGCAGTGTCTCCGCATGAATTCGATGCAGGGAAGCGACACTAAATGAGTAATGGACGAGACGACGCAAAACCGGAAACAGAGATGACCTAATAAAGATGGAGTGCCTCAGGCTCGGACATTCACTATGAACGCGTGCGCGAATGAAAATTAATGCCGGCCGTACGCGGGCTAGCGCGAGCCTTATTGCGCAGCTTTCGCCGCTGAGCTTTCCCCGCACGGTGATGGCCCCCGCGGCCGCGCCCACGTGCGGAAATTGAAACTGCGCGGCCCTTGCGCAGAGAGGAGGCCGAGAGCGAGGGGCCGCCCCGTCAGAATGTTGCGTGCACATGAGGGAAAATGACAGCGTGAGGCCGCAACAAAAACTACAGCAAAAGTTCGCGCACACCACAGAGTCGCTGCTTAAAGGTTGCCCATCTGAGTTCATACATTTCGAGTTGAGCACGTGGCTTACTGAATTTCCTGGCTTTCGTATAGCCAACTCTTTATTTTCTCCGCAATTTGATGCACGTAGATCAAGTGCGCGTTTAGCCCGATCTGCATATGCATATTCTCTCTAGGAAGTAGAACGAGAGAGACTTTATCTTTCTGTCTCCCCTTACCCCTTCCCAAGTGCAGGGTAGCAGACTGGATATCTATCTTCCGGTTAACCTTCCTGCCGTTCGCATCTCATTTATCTCTCTCTCTCTCTCTCTTGGAAGTAAGAAATCACGTACAAACCAAAGACGCCTCCCATGGAGAAATGTGCACGTGGAAGGATGTCAGTCAGTTGGCATATTTGTGAGCGACGTCATTGATGTCACCGAAGCCATGCCAAATTCAGCGCCTGGATGTGGTCTTTTATAAGAGCTGAACTGAACTACACAGTTTTTTGGACGCAGGGCAACATTCTTCGGTGCTTTGGAGTGTGGAAAATAATAACGCCTAAAACTTTTAGTAAAGGGACAGTTGGTTAGCTCTAAGCTTGTGTCTACTCAAGCATGAAAAAAAAAGAAAAATAAATGGACTCGTTGGAAGCACGACGCTAGGATTCCAATTTACGATAGAATGTATACACATACCGCCAAACTTCACCGCCATATAGGCCGACGCCTACCAGACAGCTTGCGATACCGCGCATCACGCAAGCACGGTGGCACAAGGGGGCGAAAAAGAAAAAGAAAGGAATGTGGGGAGAGTAGCCTTTGCATCACGGGGCTGGTCTCCTATCTTGCTACGGCTATAAGTGAAGTAGCAGCAAAGCAACTCACGTCATTTCATCTTCTGCATTCCGGGAACGACAGCATGCCGAAACAAAGCTGTTCGGCGGCTACAATCCGTAAATCAGCGTCAATCGTAATATGGAGATCAAACGTTTCTGACATGCGAATCTGGGCGCTCGGAACTGTGGCTCCTCTAAACAATAACAGACGAGGTATTTGTTAGATGTTATTCTTCTCTAAACAATAACAGACGAGGTAGGTACGGGATGGAGACGCATGGAGATGTTTTTTTTCGAGAAAAAAAAAACACTCTATCATCAATCTCCCGTAGAAGGGGTAACGATACGTGTCTTCGTGCCTTACAAAGAAATAAAACAGGAAGCGTACGCGCGGCGACGGGAGACTCTGAGGAAAGAAAAAAAAAAGAGTATAGGCGTCTGATGCGCAGGTTGAGCGCCAGCGTGCTTGCTGCCGTGTCGAAAGCTCAGCTGGGTATTCCGACTTGCCCTCTGCACACATTGCTTTCGATAGCATGGGGTCCGAGATGCTACTGCAGTCGGGCTTGGGAAATATTTCGCTACTGCTGAAGTATGGAGTTTCACCAAGTCTGTTCGAAGGCTTGCACTGCTGCGCTACGCGAGGCGTGACGAAGAGAGAGACAGCACTGAGCAAACTTTTCTGCTTGCGCATTCTCTAAACATGAATAAATCACAATAACTCACGATCACAGCGAAAAAGTGGACTGAGGCATTTATTAAACGTCTCATAGCAGGCTCCTTTGATGAAACCTTGCTTTCAAGTAAATAAATGAATAAATAAACACCAACTACACTTTTTTTTCTGTTGGCACACATTTTTTTGCAACTAGGCAATAACGTATCAAATAGGGGGACGATGCTTGTCAGAGTAAAGGGAAAGAATAGTCTGGATGCGCGACTTATGGCTGTCTTTATTTTCCTGCACTCAGCGTTCGTGCTCTGTGCTGCCACGTAAGCATAGACAGCATCTGGGTGCTTGTGTGCTTTACTTGCGCGTCCACCGTTTCTCATGCCAAGCGCAGCGCGATTTCAATAACGAGCGGAGAAGTGCCCAGAGAAACCCCCGCGTGTTCTCCCTTGTTAAGCTTTATCCGCCTCCCCCCCCCCCCTTTTTTTTTTTGGATACGCTTGCGTCTTTCTCCCCGCGAACTCCCCCTTTCCTTCCTACGATGGCCTCACCTCGTATGCGTGGGCCTGGCCCCTCTTTGCTGATCCCTACTTGATAATAAAAAGAGCATGTTGAAAATCCTTGCTTTTTTATTCAATTTGTATATATGTTCTTGTTCTCTCTGCAGCCATGCATGCGCTCTGTGCTTAATAATGTGCGCTTCTCTCCCCATGCCCTAAATATGCCACCCCCCCCTTTTTTTGTACATGCTGACTTCGGCTTGAACGAAATGGAGAGAGAAAAGTACACAAACTGGGATGCAAAAGGCGGCCCGAAGGTTCCTGGCTTTCTTTGATCATGCGCTACCACGACGAGGTCGTGTTATTGCCTCGAGAATTGGGCGCAGTCTTCTTTAAGAGATTACGCAGCACCAACTGACGCGAAGGAAGGTGAGGAGGACGGCGATGTACGCTGCTCTCGGATGATTGCGCGCGCGATCGAGGCGGTTTTAGCTCTGCAGGAACCATTCAACAGCTCGCACGGATTGAAGCAACCAGTGCGAAAAATAACAATATGGAGGCCGGGAGAGTCAAAGTAGAGGGGTAGGGGAAGACGGGAGGACGAGACATAGCGGTGAAGCCGACGGCGAAGGGAAGCTGCCTTTCTGCCTCCTTTGTATTCACAGAGGACGAAAGAGGACTGTAAACAGTGTGAAGGAAAAGCAAAAAAGAGAGAGAAAAAAAACATAACTGAAGCTGGGAAGAAAATTGCACAAAGGGAATGACAATATTGGAACGCCAAAGAAGCGGCCGGAATATGGCGGGAGTTAAGCCAGAGGAAGAAACATGGGCCAGAAGCAAAACGGGTTCGTAATGAGAACAAGTAAAAACTCCGAGCGGAAAATAAAAGAACATGAGCAAGAACAATCCCCGAACTATATGGAAAGTAACACAAAGGACGTGAAAATACCGGTTGCCGGTGAAAATCACTTTATTGTTGTAGCGGAACAGGAAGTCACAGAGTTACTTGCAAATCGAAGTGGCAGGTGTGAAGGGAGCGTAGTGCGCGTAGAATGGGAAGAGAAATTGAAGGCAAATCCTGTTTGTAAACAAACACTGTGAGAATTATGAAAACCGCATTTAATAGCTAGGTCAAAGTACTAGCAAAAAATATTAGATTGCAAAATGTTCTCAAAAGCGAAATTCCAATAAAATCATAGCCCTTTCTTCCATGACACAAATTTTCTGTGATTGACCTTTCCCATTCAAGTTTGTTCGCAGAAAAGTGCAACTGTGGATAGGTCGATGAGGAGTTATCAACTAACACATATGCGAGCAAGAAAAATTGGCCCAAGAAGCATTCAGAGTTAATTCGTATGAAGGTACCTAAGATACCATGGTTGCCATAGGTATAACCAACCAACCACTTGGTGCAGGTGTATGCTTAAAATTTTGTACGACACAGCACAGAATAGATTGAACCATGGGAGGTGGTTTTCCATTGTCGCATGCACGTGCGTCGCCTTTGGCTCTTTGCGTCGAATTTAAACCCGCCGATACAACGACAGCTGAAGAAGATTTAGCATTTTTCCCCCGAAATTTTGCGAAGTTGCCTGTGCAAGCACCAGGCAATGCGCTTTCAAATGTCTCATGTGCTATTCTTTATATGGCACTTCGCCGCGCCTCTGGAGGATTTATTTTCTACACTCATAGTGCCGTCTGGTAAACTACCTGGCATTTAGTTAAATGCTTCATTTTTTTAATTACATTGGTAGCGCCCCCAGTTGTAGTACCCGCTTATACCCGAAGCCTCACTTGTGACTCGGTTCGCCTCTATCTGCCTATCTAGTTTGTTGTACTCGATGCAAATGGCAGACTGTCTCAGAAGATTGTTGTTAAAGTGAACCCTTTAACACGTGACTTCGTTTTTAGGAAGCTCAGTGACACCGGTTACGAGAAAACGCCCTACGACATAGGGAGCATTAGTTCCTGTGGAAACCCAGTTGAATTTGATGAGCTGTATTATGCCATGGTTAGCAGGCTGCTCACTTTATGGAGAGGCTGAGACCATACATCACTCTTTTATGTTAAATTGCAGAGATGCTGTATATTCTTATGAGATCCATCAATATGTCCTTTAAAAGGAAATATACATCACATCATTCTTGATTTAGCTGATCTCAGTTAAGGATGCTTGAGCCACCAAGATACCGATGAAGAGAGAATCCTACAAGCAGCACTCCAAGGCTTCTAGCCATTCCCAAAGTGTGCGATGAAACACTGGCGTTCCAGTCATTTTTGTGCTTCAATATGTAAAATGGTGCATTTTTAACAAAGTTTAACAATAGTGCATTTTTACTGCGATTCTGACTGCGCATAACTTGAAACCGGTGCAGTCCTCCAAATTCGTTCAAGTTGGGTATCCCTTGCAAACTCAGCGAATTTGTAAACTGTGGTATGTACCAATAAGCATTTAGTTAAAGACATAATTAGTGAAATTTGTTATTAGCTAATTATGCTTTTTGATTTATTGCGCAAATGCCAGTCTCTTTGAGCAATTCATTTCAATTATTAGAATTACGCTATCTGTCACAGGCAATTTTTTTTTAGATTCTGTACAGCGCCAAAAAAGGGGGGGAGGAGAAGAAATACACCCTGCATATCAGACTACCACCGGAACCCCATTAACATTATTTCGCCCTTGTACCGCTTTCTTCGATCATTTCTTATTATGCGTTCCCTATTGGCGCTTGAACATGTAGGCGTTAACACTAAATCTCCTTCTGTCACTGTCAGTTTAGCAACCACGACAATAAAGAAAAAGTGCAAATCCCCCAGCGCACGTGTTCCAATCTGTGTAAAACAAAACATTCATGAAGCGATTAAATATATGCTATACAGCTAAACGCGACGTGGTTTGCAACGTATGATATCATGCAATCTTTACGCTCATGCACCGCACATGTGTACTCGGGTTTCATGCAATGTTTATTTTATTGCGATAGCAATTATATGGACACTTCAACCGGATTTGTGCCGTCGTCGTCGCCGTCGCCGTCGCCGTGAGGTTCCGTATAGATAAAATCGTCACCGCGCGCCGTATGCCCGAGCGGAAGCGTGCGGGGGACGCGCGCTATCACTGGAGAGCGGACGCACGGCGGAAAGCAAACGCAACCGTCGCCGTGGGGGTATGGGAGGGAGGGAGGGAGGAAGGGGGGGGGCGACGCTGTGTTCCTGCACCAAAGGCCTATCTTGCAACCGCGCGCGAGGCGAACTTGCCACTCAATCTCCCACGTGAAAACAAGAAAGAGGGAAGGCAGCGCGGGAGGGAGCGGGGGGGGGGGGGGGGGCAGCTCTCTGCCAACAACCGCGTTCGTACTTTGCCCAGCTGTGTCGCTCGCCCGTACCGTCTCTTATCTCCACACGGCTCTGACCTTTGTATGCGCTGTGCATTCGTCGCTCAGTTTCCGTAGAAGCGATAGACCGCACGTAGTACCTTCGCCCGCTGCGGCGTATGCGCTTGCTGCCAGCGTTTTGACAGTCGTTGTCTACAGTCATTCAGTGTGATCTATTCATGTTTGTTTGTGCGCGCTCACACCACGCTTGTTCATTCAGTTAGTAATAGTCGGGCTACATTTTCCAACGTACGCTACACATACAATGCTGCCCGGATCGGCAGTGCAGCGCTACAGGTGTGTCCCTTCGCATGCGCTGCCCACGGGTAGCAACGGGTAGCGCTTCTCATCAACACCACCGTTTCACACGCGCCTTCTCGTGGTCATCGAGCCTCTCTTCATGTCGGTCTACTTACGCCGCAGCACACCTGCTTACTTAATAAGCTCATGTTTACTACAATTCATATTGCTACCAAAGCCGCTCACCTTACTTCGTATGACATTGCTGTGTTGCTATCGCATTCATTGCTTCGCCCTTAGGGCGAAACTGTGACATTTTTTTATGCGCTAGACCGATCATAAGCTATTCCGACGTGCAAATAGCAGTTCATGTGGATGCACGCTGTGTGTACACATCTACGTGGCGATGTCACGAAGACGAAGGCGGTGTTCGATGTTTGTCGAGGGAAGATTGGTGACAAACGGTGTATGCAGAGTGAAGTACTATACATATACAGGGTGTTTCACTTGAGCCAAACCTTAAAAATATGCAAATGCTACGAAGCTGGACAGAACCAAGGTAATGCTGTTTGCCGTCGCTTGGAGATACTCGGATTATTTTTTGCATTGCGCCTAATTGCATAATTAGTCCTAATTATTTAATCAACTTCTCAAATTTTATAATTAGATGAAAAATGTCAGTGATAAAATTGTAGAGCGGCATGAAAAACTCCCGATATAGCTTTCTGCTGCTCAATACGTGCTACATGAAAGTGCTTTTCTGACCGTGAAAGAAGCCAGCGAATACATGCAAAGTACCTCGAGCGGCCAGTCGCGCGGCAATCTTGCATGTATTCGTGGGCTTCTTGCAAGTTCGGAGAAACACTTTAATGTAGCACGTATTGAGCAACAGAAAGCTGTATTGAGAGTTTTTCATGTCGCTCTACAATTTTCTCACTCACACTTTTCATCTAATTATACCAGTGAGAGAAGTTGGTTGAATAATTAAGCCTAATTATGTAATTTGCCGGAATGCAAAAATAATCTTAGTATCTCCAGGGGACGGTAAACAACATTACCGTGGTTCTGTCCAGATACGTGGCGTTTGTATATTTTTAAATCTTGGTGCATGATAGTTAGGACACCCTTTATACCTTCGGGTGCCAGATGATTATCATTGTACGACGCACCGATAGCGTTCACTGATGAAATGGCGCTAGCGCCCTGGCTTTCCGGCACCCTCTTGGCTGGCCCAGAAAGCTGTGAAGGCACTTTTGTCTTTCTTGAGGGCGACTGTCCTTTCTGCGCTCCTTTGCACTTGATGAGGCCCTCCGCGTGCGTGCGCGAACTCACCGCCTCTTTCGTCCTCCTCTCTCTATTTCATGTCTCTATTCTACCCCCCCCCCCCCCCCCCCCCCAGTGTGGAGTAGCAAACAATACCCATATTTCTGGTTAACATCCCTGCCTTCTCTCTTTCTTTCCTCCTCCTCTTGGCTGGCCTGTAATGTCGCATGGCGCTCTTGTGTAAAGCATGTTCTGTGCTGCTTAATATCACCCACAAATCTGTAAAGTATAAGGCTGAGATAATGTGAGCCTACTGTCATTTTATTTTTCTTCTTGCGCTTCATCAGCCGTCCGAGCGGTGCTCCCATTGGGTTATCACAAACATTAGTGAAACCTACCAGACTTACACAACGCCGCTTACGCCAGAGGGTCTTTCTACACCTGAATGTTGAGGAACGGACTTCTAATAAATATGTAAAAAAAAAAGCTCGCGCGTAAATGGTACGGGTCTGTGTTATTGCCCTGTATTGTCCGGCTCAGTAGCACTAGTACTCACTCTTAATAATTGATCGAACGGTAAGGTCTAAGTATAATTTCGCAGTCTACGCGTACGCCACGTACTCTACCTTGGTTGCTACCATATGACGGCTAACCGTTTACGACGTCCTCCGCTTAAAGCCGTTGCAGTAATTATCTGCAGTTAGTACAGTTTTAGTCTAGCGGTTTAGTGCGATAGCGGGCTAAATGCGCAAGCGCAGCTCGCAAAGCGACCAATAACGTTTAGCCTATACGGACGCGACTTTTCTGTTTTAAGGTTGCTGGCTTTGCGTGGTTTTAGCAGATACGAAAAATTGCCTAAAACTACGTACTAAAAAAATTAGTATACTAAATCTCGCTTTCCGCAAAGTTAAATTGTGGTATGGCCACGCTTCCCTTAGCCCCGTATATTACGCTAACGTTATACTAAAAATGTCTATTAAATTGAAAAGTACCACGCACCGTAGGCAATCAATTCTATATGAATCATTTTGCAACTAGCTGGCTATCTAGCATCATTTGAGGTTATGAAAAGCGTCACCAAATAAACCAACGTGTTTGTGTACAGCGAGAAATTTTTTTTGTGTGTGACGCGAGTGGTATGACAGCAGCAAGATGACGACGTCCCACATTCTCATCCCCGTTAGTTTAAGCAGAGGAAGATAAAACATACGCATCTCATTTACAACAGCTAAATGAGATAAAATAAACCATTGAGTGTTGAATTTTACTTGTATTTCTGCTTTCTTGTTACGCGCGTGCTCAAATGCGAAACCGTCGCACTTGGAACCTACGCTGATTCCAGTATCTGTTGCAAGGTACCGAAAGCGCTGTCATACTTTGCCGGACTATATATATATGCGTGTGTGTGTGTGTGTGTGTGTGTGTGTGTGTGTGTGTGTGTGTGTGTGTGTGTGTGTGTGTGTGTGTGTGTGTGGTGTGGTGTGTGTGCGTGTGCGTGCGTGTGCGTGTGCGTGTGTGTGTGTGTGTGTGTGTGTGTGTGTGTGTGTGTGTGTGTGTGTGTGTGTGTGTGTGTGTGTGTGTGCGTGGTGCGTGCGTGCGTGACGCACGCGCACACTAGCGTCAGACACGATCGCACCATCAGGCAAGCAATTAAATTTTGTTAAAGCGAAGCTGTCTTTGCGTGCCCTCCCAGACTTTCCTGACCATAGCTGCTGTCTTGCCGAATATGGTTGTGGATATATATACGAAGCCACGCTGGTTAGGCCTATTGGGGGCGAGCTCCACCACTGGCAAAGCTGGCGCCACCATCGGCGTGACGTGGTATGAGGGATCACATGGACACAGCGGCCGCGTCGTCTGCTTCGGAAGCGCCGAAGCGAGCTGAAAACGAAAGTTTAGTACCACCTGCGCTACGGTCCTGATTAGGTGGGGATGTTTTCCCGCTTCGGGTGTATGCTTGACAACACTTGAAAGCACTATAACAGGTAGTGGCTGCCTTTGAAGGCTATTGCTCGGTACCGCAGTGCCGGACGCGTACGCAATGGAGCCAGGTATCAGCCTTTACACGTGCCGCAGGCCAAGAAGTTCCATGTAGCTTGGATTGCGCAACTTGGAACCGGCAAGCAGCCATCGGCTACCACTCGGGTGAGTAGCAAGCACCTCCGCGAGGAAGATACGGCGTTGGGGCTGCGATGTTCGGTGAGTAGTATAGAAAGCGCGCACTGAGACGCTAGCCCGCATGCGCTGCCCGGCTAATATCATGAAGCTTTGGTCTATGAACTTGTTGATGCTAGATACAGGCAAGTTGACTGGAATGGAAAGGGAACAGTAAGAAGCACATTAAAAAAAAGGCATGGCACATGCTCGTTTGTTTGTGTTAGCACCAATTAAACAGTGAATGTACTGGATTAAGAAAATGAAGCAGCTGGAAATTGCTCGCTGAGAAGACAGATAAACATACAGTGCGACGCAACTTCAGAAATGATGATATTGAAACGTCCATGAATTTAAAAGAAAAGAAAAAAATATCGAATCATCGTTAGGGCACATCACAAGTCGCCCGCGAGGCGTCGGAGTCCCTAGTTACAACGAAATTGTTTTTGAATAGCTCTTGTAGCGTCAACGCAACAGTGGTTGCTTGGGTACTGTCAAATGCTCGTATGCATGCGTCCTAACACTCACGGCACGGTGCGAAAACACGCTCTCAGAGAAAGCGAAAGATTGTACACAGACATGCTTGCAGACGTGCAGTCGGTCGCAACGAACCCGTGCGATCGCTGCATTGAGGCTTCATTCTGTTATTCTCAATTTGGGTATACATTCAATCCACTATAAGAACATACTTCACATAGTTTGCTCTCGGCGATTGCCTGCCTTTCATGCAAGAAGCTGGTTCGGGGATTCCATCATGGCGACCGCGCACAGTGGGCGTTCACTGTACGTATTCGGTAAAGAGATAGCGTCTGTAAACCATCCTGTGCTTTATGTTTGTCCAAAATCATTACTTTGACAGTAAAAAGCTTCCCTCGTTTCGGTAGTACTTACAGAAATATCTAGGAGGGCTCCCGCGCGGTGTTTTTATTGAGCGCCGACAGCCAAACATATATGGAGAGCGCGCCGTTATCCCTCATTCTACGCAAGCGAGGCGCTTCAGACAGATGGCGACTCCGTAAGTCCTCGCCCCCAATAGTCGGCGGATGGGGCGGGCGGCAAGCCCTTGCGGGAAAGATGTCCTTAAAATGTTTGTACCAGTAAAATCGGCGATCGAGCGTTAGATCACTTGCATGGGCTGGACTGACGGCCACGTGCGTGAAGCGGAGTTAGGTTCTTGGGTGATCGGCCGGCAATATACCGCGAATGCCTACCAAGTTCGTGTGTGCGCTTATTGAACGGAGCGGCGAAAGCTCGCCGAGTGGGCATAAAGCCGGTATAGTTCCAAACTGATTTTGCGCAGCGCAGCCTAAACTGGCTGTGTCGTGGAATCAAGGCCGCGTGCGTGGTATCTGCACTTCACGGTGACCCGCCACTCACATCGGGCTGCACGATGGATGAACTGGAGACGCGCCCGCGCGGGCCTCAGTCATCACGACATGTCAAGTGAATTTTATTTTGAGGCAGCACAACATTGAGAAAAATCTTTAAACACATTTTCCGCTGTGCTGGCACTCCAAAAACCACAAAATTGATTTTACGATCGCAATTCATTCTTTAGGACGTGCCTTATTTTTCGCGGCATTGTCCGTCTCCGAAAAATCGGTCGGCGGGTGAATGCACACATAGCCGGCATCCAGTGGTTGCCTTATTTGCATAGCAATCGGGCACAGTTCGATGTTTCAGTGAATATCCATAAGCCTGCATTGTGTATTGCCTGCACCTTGTAAAAAATCTGAATAAAAGAAGTACGGGCCTGACACGAGTTAATATGCTATTATCAGTCTTATATTGGGCAGCGTATAGCTTTGTTCTTCTTTTCATCTCGCATTGTAGAAATGCACTTGTTTTATTTCTTTTTCTTTACTTCTACGCAGCGCAAACAACGTTATTGATATTCTTTGAGACGATTCTGGCTACTGTGGCAATCACGCATGCATAAGTATCTTCGGAAATCCTATTCGTGCTGTCGAAGGGTGCTCTCCTCCTGTTGACTCGTTAAAGTAGATTTCGGCGCGCGTGCCTGAACTTTCGCCCTCATGCTTGCCCTATAAGCCACGTGAGTTCTTGTGTAGTATTTCATCGCCTAAAGAAAGATCGGAGTTAATGCTGAAAGTAAGCAGAATACAAGTACTATATGTTCAAAACCACCTGTCCACCTATAACCCAGCAGAGGACAGAAAAGTTGTTTTGTTGCGTGTTGCGCCAGCCGAATTCTGGACACGAACTCTGGTCACGCAACAATCGGTGCGCCGTGTCTGGCTTTCGCGGTGAAACCACGTTCCTACATAAGGTAGCGAACGCATAGAGCAAAGACTGGTGAAAGCAATAATCCCGGGATTTGGCGCGCAGTGTGAAGTAATTTTTGATCGTCTCTACCTCTCATTCATGGAAAGGTTAATGACCAAACGCCACTGGCCGGGCAACTGTGGGAACTTGCGACATAGGGCAGAATATGTTGTTCTAGTGGCTGTAAAATGATTTAAAAACTGCCTGTACGTTAAACGTTTCAAGTGAATTAGTTTCAAGCGTACCAAAGTAACCTGCCGAGGATAATTATGAAATCTTGGCTATTCACCCTGTTTTTTGCCCATTCGCACTTTAATTTTTGGAGGTGATAAAAAGAAAAGTACAATTCCTCAGATGCTTCTAAATCGGTCTGTATATTGACGCTCCTTTCATCAACCAGTCACATTAGGCTGCACTTTTTCTACATCAACTCAGACAGCAACGTTGCGTCTGCTCTATCGGGACTTCGTCATCGTGTAAAGACCTATGGGATCGGCCACATATGTATAATAGGGTGCCACCAAGGCAACCATATTTAGGCTTTACTTCTTCGTTCTGTCGCTGTTGCAATTGACGATAAAGACGAACAGTTGGAACAATTAAATAAATCTGTCGGGACGGAAAAGCACTGGATTGTGCCCACAAAAAGTGATAGCAAAGACGAACCATTTTAGAGAAGTCACTATTCATGTGCGCATTGCTCAGTTAAAGCTCGCTCCAAAGCGGCGGAAAGCAAACAAACCATCTATAAAAGGTCAACAAAACGAATGAGTCGTCGGACTGGCTTCCATTGTCGAGCGTCCCGTGGCGTTCGCGATTCGAGCCTTGATGGGTGAAACGAGAAAACTCCACGTATTAAGCAGGACCAGCGGGCGTGTGACGCGCGAAAGCATTAAGGGGCGATGGGGACGAGGGAAGGGAGAGGATGCTGGGTAGGGGATGAGGGGGAAGCGTTGGCGGTGGTTAACCGCGCGACGGCGTCCCGCCGACCAGCCCTGTTGACACGCGCACAACGGAGCGCGTAGTGGTGAGGGCGGCAGTGGTAGGCGGCAGAGCGCTCGCGTGCCCCGGTCGTTCAGTAGATTGCGTCGCCGAGACGGCGGTCTTCTTGAAGAGCTTGTCACTTTCAGAGAGCGCTTCGGCATTCAGCGCCGGCTGCGTCCATTAGAAAAGCGCTAATCGCGGCGTTCCAGAATGGCTCATTACCTCCAGTCCACCCGCCCCTGCCACAAATGAGAGGCCTCTTGCGAGGCCGCGCACTCGAAAATGTTTCCCCCTCCCACTCCTGCCACGTCGTGGCGGCTCGCAGCGCCTCGAGTCACGCGCTACTCCTTTTCCCACTGCGCTTCTATTCACACGGCCGCTTTATCGTCGCGCCAGGCGGAGAACCCGATTGGCCAGGGGGCGCCCAGACTGATGCCATTTTTTCCCGATTCTCGCACCAGATTAACCTGGCGTGCCTTCCGCTACCCCTTTTTCTGCGACCCGAAAGCTCGGGGAACGGACGCGCTGACCTGTCCCTGATTCGGAGGCTGCCATTTCCGCTATGGTCGCCGTCGTACGTTCCCTCTTATTTCTCTCCATTTGTTTCGTTGTATTAGCTATGAATGAAAGATGGCGGCTTCTGTTCTAAGTTCTTGTTGAATAATAATTTAGATTTGCCGCAAGAATAAGCTCCAGACGACACATTTTCTTTACCCACCCGACTCCAGCGGTGATGTTACGCTCTAGCGACGGTGTTGCTGCGTCACTGCACAGCGACCCAACGACACGAGACCAAAAGAAAGAAGGAAAGCTGGATTTTCCTAACCTGCTCGCAACACCTAGTCTTATGTCCCCCAGAAATTCTCTTTTCTTCCTTTGGGGCTCATTATTATTTGTGTTCTTGGTTGATTGAGGTCAAGTGTTGACCGGATTTTATTGGAAAATATCTTGGTGAATATTTAATACAATACTGAAAGCAAGCTATATATAATGGGCCCATAATTCTTCAATTCTTCAACATCTCCCTTCTTATGCATTAGTACAATGTTGACATTCTTCCAGCTCTCTCATACACTTGAAGTTGTGAGGCATTGCGTATAAAGGTCTGCATGTTTTTCAAGCATAATATCTACCCAATCTCTGATTAAATCGGCTGTTATTTCATCTTCTCCTGGTACGTTTTTCCGGCACATGTCTTGCAAGGCCCTTCTAACTTCATCGCTAGTTATATAAGAAGCCTCTGCGTACTGTTTATCACTATTTCCAATGAAGGTTGCGTGGCTGTTCTAGGTACTGTACAGGTCAGTATAGAATTCTTCTTCTGCTTTACTATATCATCTAAATTGCTGACGACATTACCCTGCTTATCTGTCATTGCATACATCTTACCCGGTCCTATGGCAAGATTTATCCTCACTGATTTCATGCTGCGGTTATTTCTTACTGCTTTCTCAATCTTTCCGACAATCAACGAAGAGAACAGGCTGGCTTCAGGAAGGGATATTCTGCAATGGATCACGTCCAGTCATCAATCAGGTAATTGAGAAATCTGCGGAGTACAATCAACCGCTCTACGCGGCTTTCATAGATTATGAAAATCCATTTGGTTCAGTAGAGTTACCAGCAGTCATGGAGGCATGGCGTAATCAAGGAGTACAGGAGGCATACGTGGATATCTTAGGAAATATCTACAAAGGTTCCACAGCTATATACATACTTTGTTTCTCCACAGGAAAAGTAAAAACATACCCATCAAGAAAGGGGCCAGGCAAGAAGACACAATCTCTCCACCGCTATTTACTGCATGATTAGAAGTATTAAAACTGTTAGACTGGGAAGGCTTGGGAGTGAGGATCAACGGCGAATATGCCAACAACCTTCGGTTTATGGATTACATTGTCATGTTCAGCAACACTGGGTATCAATGCAAGAAATGATTGAGAACCTTAACCGAGAAAGTGTAGGAGTAGGGGTGAAGATTAATATGTAGAAGACAAATGTAATATTCCATAGCCTGGCAAGAAAACAAAAAATTATGATTGCCAGTCAGCCTATACAGTCTGTGCAAGAGTACGTTTATCCAGGTCAATTACTCACAGATGACCCTGACCATGAGAAGGAAATGAACAGAAGTATAAAAACGTGTTGGAATGGATACGGCAGGCATTATCAAATCGTGACTGGGAGCTTATCACTGTTTTTGAAAAGAAACGTGTACAATCATTACATTCTACCGGTGCTAACATATGGGGCAGAAACTTGGAGATTGAAGCTCGAGAACAAGTTAAGGATTGCGCAAAGACCAATGGACCGAAAATATTAGACGTGACATTAAGAGACAGGGAGAGAACGGTGTGGATCCGAGAGCAAATGGGGATAGCTGATATTCTAGTCGACATGAAGAGAAGAAATGGAGCTGAGCAGGCCATGTAATGCGTAGGATGAATAACCGGTGGACCATTAGAGTTACAGAATGGATGCCAAGAGAAGGAAAGCAAGTTGAGGACCGCAAAAACTTAGGTGGGGTGATGAAATCAGGAAATTTGCAGGTGGAAGTTGGAATCAGCTAGCCCAAGAAAGGAGTAATTGAAGATCGCTTGTAGAGTCCTTCGCCCTAAAGTGGGCGCAAACACGGGCTGATGGTGATGATGATTATTATTATGATTTATGCTTTACCCACAGCGCCAAGAAGGTATTACAGTGGGGGAGTTACAATTGGTAAAATAATAATGATAATGTCAGCAGAACTGATTTCGCGTTTCATGTAAACAAAGTTCAACAATTTTAATCAATTTACATGGGCTACAGAAACAATAAGTAAAACAATAATCATAATATTAGCAGAAATTCTGCGGAAATAGATATAAACAATGTTCAAAAGGAGGATTCAATTACCATAGGCTACAAAAACAACACTGATATTCTGGTATTATAATAGAGCACCCCTTATCAGCCCTACGCATTTCCCGACACGCCCATACCCACTTCTTCCGATTGGTCGCATCTTAACTATCAGCTATCCGCGTTTGCTTTCTAACCCAAACTGCTGACTTCCTATCACTAACTTTACGCTAAATATTTTCCATTCTATTGCTCGTTGCAAGCTTCGTGTACTCCTTTAAAACCTTATGATCTTTCTTGAGCTTTTGTTCCCGTAGACTAATGATGTCATAATGCCCTGTTGTATACTTTTCTATTTAAGGGCTTCGGTAAGGTGCCGTTCATGAAATGGGAGACCCATTCGAGTGCGCTCCAACGCAATTTCAAAGCGAAGCTTTCTTTGCCGAACTCCTTTGGGATTCGCGTGGATTCGCGTGGTTTTTCGCCGAGTAAACAGGCCCAATCCTGCAGGTAGTGTAATCGAAGCCAGGCTTATCTCGCGTACAATGTGATTGCAAAGTAGCGGTAGTAGTACTAATAGCAGCTCTTTGTTTATTTTGGTCGATCGCGCAGACTGTACAATCAAAGGTGGCGACCTTGTGCGCCGATACTGACATCAGTCCACGATATTAATCCTCACCAGGGTTTTAATGCAGGTGTAACGTTAGCCTATTCTGGAGGCGGTGCAATTCTGATAACGCTATCTCAATAGAGACGCTCATGCTGTATGTGGGCGTAGCTTCTCTGCCACTTCTTCCTGGTTTGACGTCGGTGTCTCGCCGTGTAGGCATAGCGGGCGATCTTCAACACAGCTTTGGCATAGAGGGGGAAAGCACGAAGAGAATTTACACAGGACGAATTACATTTACAATGGATGAAGGACATTTCGCCGAATAGACTCAGTGAGGGGTCTAAGCAAACTTTTTTGACAATTACTAAAGTTGGACATACAATACAATAAAACGCATCAAATGTGTCCTTGCCATCTGCATGTATGACATGTGTGACACACACACATACACACACACAAACACACACACACAAATCGAGCCCCTCGGTTTCCCTTGTTCGCTCTCGTATATATATATATATATATATATATATATATATACAATGAAACTGAGGGTGGTCTCCTGTGAACCACCATCAGTTGCACTTCGCTCTTCGAAGAAGCAGGACGTGTGTCGAGCGAGCTCTTGAACAACACTTAGCAATGTGGTGAACGTGGTTTAAATAATGCATCCGGGACCTCAAAGTGGTGCGGCGTAATCCTAGAATTCGTAAATTGCGATACGTATGTGCCATAAGGCAATTAGTTAAAAACTTAGTGTATTTTTGTTATTTAGTTGAATATGAATGATTTTTTTCTCAAGTAATGTCCGCTTCTTCGAGTAGACCAGCTCATGTACTAGAATTGCGCAATCTGCCACAGGCAATTTTTAAAAATTTCTGAAACTTCACTGAAACACCCTGTGTGCTCTAAAACTGAATAAATATTCAACTTCATCAGCAAAGATAACCCATAGGGCTCTTTACGCAGTGGTATACTAGTGCGGAATAAATCTGCACGCAGTTGAAGCTGGCCGTTCGTCATGGAAACATGGAGAGAAAAGACAACTAAGCTATACGTACGAGTCACTCCAGAATGAAGGCTGGACAAACCTATGGAAGACACGAAAATAATTCCCAATGTTACTATACGCATAATGGCAAAAATCTTCGTAATGAGCATTTCTGGAGAGCAGCGAAGTTGGGTTAGCTGGTTTGCCTTCAAAGCAACGAATGGCGCACGACGACAAGATAGCGCGTATGCTCGCTTGTGTGAAAGTGCCCGCGCTCTCTGCCACGTTGAAAACTGCCGGCGAATTCGGTATACGGATTCGGGTGTAAAATTCTGAATCGTGTTTTCGACATCTGCAGTATGCCTCTCATGCCATTGTTCGTCGAAAGGTTGGAAAATAATTTCTCTTACAGGGGGAAAACACCGGAGACTACAGCTTTCCATGCGGCCTGCAGTATGGCCGTCAGACACAGCGGGCTTCGCGACATGCTCTACCGCCGCCGTCGTTTTTACGGGAGTCGGCGTTATGTTAAAGGAGTGGGAGACCTGGCCGGTCATACTCGTATCTGTATTCAAGCCGCGTTATTCACAGTCGACGTGACGATATGTATAACGAAATGTTGTCAGTGGCGTATCTTCTCGCTGAAGGTTATGCGAAAGTGGGTTCTTGGACTAGGCCGTGGCCCCAAGACACCGATACCACAACATCGAAGGGTTGATCTTACTCCCGCGAAGTAACGCAAGCTCTGATCACTGGGTGTTCTGAGCGTGCGTGCGCACGAGAACTGGGACCATGCCGTGGGCCATGGCCAGTCGTTCTCCCATCCCATCAGCAGGCGAGGAAAAGTGTACTATTTTCTCTAGCCTCAAAAAATAGGAAGCTTTAACTCGGGAGCTCCTATCTTAGTACATTGGAACGGAGAAATCGTTTTTCACGGCAACCACTACAGCGATTTTTATGAGGTTTGTTGCATTTTACATAAAACGTTAAAAGGTAGTCACTGTATACCAAGCTGATTTTCCGACGGCTAGAATGCGCCTGGAGTGTCCCTATACATCCTCCAATACATGGCAGTTCTTTTTTTCGTCATCATTGGTCTTGGAGCACGCTTCTTACGCCGCTTAGCCCGAATGAGCGCAACAATAAATTAGATAAAACAGCGTTTAGGTACACAAGCAAATAATGATTACGACGAGAAGAGGGGCACAATTGAAAAGCAGCGCGAAGGGCAAATCACTGGAAGAAACGGTATGCGGGTAAATGAAAAAATTGCAGACAGAAGCGCTGCGTATGTTGAACACAGTATTCTAACTCCAAGATTTAGCGAATATCTAAACAGGTCAGTGATTGAGAAGAACAGCTCATGATTAAAAAGGCGCCACAAATAGTGTACAACATTCGTGAAAACCCAAATGCAGATCTAGTTACTAGAAGATCTGCAAATCCTTATATTCCCTATGTGTTGGCAGGAGAATGCTGTTCTATTTTTCTCAGATCCATATAGCAGCCTTCGGAGAAGCTCGGATTTAAGGGTAGCTCACCACTGTGTCCAGGCTGCGGCCACTGTCTCTGACAGGGTTGTGCGCCAGGGTCTACACGGTTGAGCGGAATGCGCGCGGGAGAAACGACCAGGATATTGTCTTGCCATCGCATTATGATTGTGCTATTTAGGATGGCAGACATATATCCCAGTAACGCACCATGATATCGAGCAGTACAAAAGTTTAGGAAAGAAATCCAATCGACAGACACGAAAGATGATGGTGCAAATTACTTGGTCAACCAACTAGTTCGCTTTTCAGCCTTAGAAAGCTACATGGCCCACTTCTGATGTCGATTAGATGAGCTCTCTTCTCAGGTTTTCAGGCCAGATGCTGCATACAGTCTCCGAGCTACGCCTCTTCATGTAACTTTTTTTTTCTTAATTGGGTAACTTCGTGTGATGGAGAAATTTCATAAATTACGCCGATCACATAGTGGTTACCGCTGTACTAGCCCTTCTCAACTTCATGGGGAAGGGGGCAAGTGCACAGTAGACTATGTTAAACTGCAGTCTTCGATAAGTTCGACAGTTCACACTGTAAAGGAGAAAGATTGGGCGTACTGAGACCATCTCATCCAGGCTATGGCTTTTAGAGACGCCGACATTTATTCGCGTAACACGCATCCAATTTATGGCTGCGACAGGTGCGGAATTCGTCGTCCACCCAACCCGTAACTACGAGATGGACTGTAAGCATCTCCCAATTGAACTTCGCTATATAGATGCCCGCAGGAACCATAAGGACTAACACCAACTTGGAAGCTGCGAAACGACGTCATTGTGGTCTGCTTCTCGCTTTCTGTCGCGAAACCAAATGCTCTAACTTAAACGCTTTTATATTTCACTAAATATTAAAGAATAATGATAATAATATGAATAATAATTTATTCCTTCGCACATCGTAATCTTGTTTAATAACTACACACAGATGGGAACGAAGGCTGCATTAGAGCCGGCTATCCGAATACACAGTTAAGAAATTGTAACTACACATCAGCCGCCCGTCAGTCGGCTACCTCGTTTCCAGTTATACAAATATGACTGAGAATCCACTGAAAATGAACTCTATGGACGGAATATGAAGGGACTGCCAGTGTATTTGCGACCGCATACGGTAGCGAGCAGGAATCGGCATAAAAATTATTGAGCCAATGACTGCAGGGCTACTTTTGAGTCAAAATATATTACCCACTTGTTATTAACTTCGCTCTCAACAATGTGACTAGTTGCTTGGAGTATCCCAAATAGTTGTGCCGAGGTAGATGACGTCTTGTGCGACAAACGATAACTTCTACTTTGATTATGCGTTGGGAGGCAAAGTGCAGACTTGGAGCTCGTATTTGTTGTAGATCCACCAGTAAACGTGAATGTGTTGGCGTCTTGCAGTCGACTCATGTGCAGAAGCATCAGAAATTTAGCTTGCAGTGGACGTGTTGATTTTCTATAGATTCCTGGAATTATGAGAACCATATAGAAGGTATGGTCAAATATGACATCTCATATGAGATCTCACAACCTGCTCAAGGGGAAATTAAAGTCCAGTAGCTTCTCATTTATGTCGGAGAAAGAGTCCGGCACGTCTCAACTTTGTAACGCCAAGGTTTCAAGACTGGCCTCATCGATTGTCAGCACACAATATGGGATACTTTCTTTGAAGTACGGCCTTTGCCAACAGCTACAGACTTGAACGTGTCATTGTTTTTGTTGTTGTTTTTTATTTCACACCTGCGTTGTGCTCCCCCTGGCGTATTGTACTTTCTCTCTTCCTTTATGTTTTATTCTGCCATTGTGGCCTTCCTCAGTGCAGGGTAGTAAACCGAATATGACGTATGGTTAACCTCCCTATACCTTCCTGTTTCTTTCTTTCTGTCTGCTGGCATCTACCGGAGTACTTGTGCAGGGTGTAATTTTCCCTATCATGACGACATTCTCTCAATCACTGATGAAAGAAATGTCAGTAGCTTTCGTTCCTTAAAAGATTAATTTCTTGGACTAGGTTATACTAATAAATTTTGCTTAATGCGATTGTGTCATTCGGGTGTAACTTGGTCAATCTTTTGCTTTGTGTCATGATATAGTGTAAGAACGAACAGCGCACTTCCGTCGCTCACCCAAGTGGGAGCGCGCACGATTGATTTTGCTTCAGGTTTGCTTATAGTGATAACTGAAGGAATCATCGTCGCATCCATATACGCGTACAGTGCGTGGCAGAGAATGGAATCCTATCGGCAGAATATACCAATCGCTTGCGAATATTCGAATGATGCATTGCCTCCCATTTTCAGTTACTAATGTGTGGTGTTTACTTGGCGGGCCTATGCAATTCTAAAGAATAAATTAGGTTCCACGATGCGCTTCCGAATAACATCGGGCAGCTCTGCTATTCTCAACCAGTGCTGGTATCCGCCAGGGGACTGTCGCTGTCTGCGCAGTTCCGAGAGCGGGCAATCTAGACAGCCTTACACTGACGTCAACGCTGTGGCTATGGTTTTCTCCACTCTTTTCTTCTACTGCACTATCTCCACAAAGTGGGCTACGTAGCAGAAGAAAGTAGGTATAGAAATTGTGCCACGGAAACGAGACAAAAAAGAAACACGGCTTCGAGAGTTTCTGTCATCAGGTTACTGTGTTCGGCCATTATAACGCGCTAAGCTCTTCTGGGGTTCTGCATACTTATGCAAATGACCCATCGTCGGCCTCCCCCGCTTTTTTTTTATATACCTTTTCTTTCTCTCTCCCTTCACGCCTAGGTTTATGGCAGTCGCTGTGTAATTGAGGCGCCGGGAGGGAGGTGAGTTGTAGGGGATGTTTCCGGAATGAGGCGGCGTTTGCGACGGCAAAAAGAAGGAAAAAAAATAAGGAGATCAAGTTAGTACTTTAGGACGCATCCCGAGGACGCTACTCGAGGAAAATTACAGTTGTCTATAGAGGTTGGTCATCTTTTCATTGTGACGTCATTGGCGCGAAGCCACTGCACTTACCGAGCTGCCGGAGTGTCGAAGTCGCGGTGCATGAATCCTGGCGAGGAGTACCGCATTATACTGTCACGGGCGCATGCATGACAATTCATGGTGCGCATTCTGTTCACCAGTGTTCGTCCCATTTTCACGACCAGACACTGATGCCTTAAAGTATAGAATTCTGAGCGATAATACCGCAATATATCGCCGCCTGATATTTCACCGCCTAAAAATACCCAATATTTCGACCCAGATATGAAAATATCGAATCCACCCACCATGAAAAGGGGCAATGCAAGCTTGCTGCACAGATTACGATTAGGCGTGGCCTTCACCCGGCGCCACCTGCATCTCATCGGCCGGGCGGACAGCCCGAATTATGAGGTATGTGTTATTCCTGAGACGACAGAACACCTCTTGGGCATCTACACGTGATTTGATGTACACAGAAAATCGCTGACAGACATCTTGTCAAAATTTGTTCAAACATTGACTGAAAAGGTTCTATTGGGACCTTCGCCTGATCCTCGTCATAAGCCTGATAGTCTGAAGGCTCTCAACAAATTTTTACGAGAGAGCGGACTCGTCTAGATACTTCGAAGAGTCTTGGACCGTGCAAGTTTTTCATGACCATTTTCATCCTCATAATCAACCTCTTTTCTATTCTTTCTTTCTACACCCATTCCCCTTCCCCCAACGCCGAATAGCAGGTCAGAACAATGATTCAGGCCAACCTCTCAGCTTTTCTCTCATAATAAATATATATCTCTCTCCTATTATCATGTTCTGTGGTTGTCGCGTGTGAACCATATATAGCTAGAAATACACACCCGAGATACATTGGCACTAGTTCTGTGCCTCGAAATATTACGGGACGAGTATTTCGCTGAAGCTCTACTGTACTTGGACGATATCTACAGTGCTTAGACGATATCCTCGTGACCGGTTCGGACTTCCCTTCCTTGTCGGTGTTCTTACCGTCCCCGTTTGTATGTGCCGTACATAGCGCAAGTACAATTGAGGAATACTAATCCACGAACGGCCGTAACGCTATTGCATCGGTGACTAAAGACGACATTCTTAAATCGCATTTTGGATACCACATCCAGAGAAGATGAATAACATGAAAAATAACGTCTACAATCGTGAAAGCTGCAGTTCATCTGCAGTTAGTTATAGTACTTATCTGCTACGTACTTAACGCTGCTACGTATCGGTTGCCAAGGAGTTGCAGCGTTCTGCCCCTATCCTGATGCACAGTGCTCGTTTTAACGAGACGCTAGCTGCAAGTTGCATATCGTTAAGTTATATCATTTCTGCATGCATTATTGGGCGTTATCCGCGAGATTTTAGCCAACCACCGCTTTACATAGGCTAAATGTGCTATGCATGTGCACGATACAGTGAGTGCAGTACTGACATCCCTCGAGAAGAGGAACGCTCCACAAGCTAACATCCCTTCGTGGACAGAAGAAAGACACCACAAAACCGGCTCAGCATGAAAGAGGTGTGTTTAATTTGACAGCTGGCCTGTGCTAACGACTAGAACACTTCAGCGTGATAGCGTGATTTCTTTTTTTTTTTCGCAGTTTGCGTTGCCCTTGCCCTGACGGTGTATCTTGACTCATCCTTCACTGTTTATCCTCCACTTTGCCCCCTTCCCCAAAGCAGGGTAGAAAACCGGACATTCCCCTCTAGTTAACTACCCTGCCTTCTGATTTGTTCTTCTCTCACTTTATATGAGAAAGCTAAAAAAAGGGAAAGTAAATAAATAAATAGTCGTTTCATTTGATCCAGCAAACCATGGTAGTGTACAGCAGCACAAGAATATCGACGTCGTTTGCCGTGCCCTTACTGCGAAGAAAAGTTATCGACTTTCATGGCTATAGGAAGCATTGCTGCAAGATCACAGTTGTCGCGGTGAGATTGCAATCTGCCTGCAGTAAAATGATGCGCAGATTTATCTTTACAGTTCCCTATAGGTAACGATTTCTTCAAGCATAAATATGGAACACGCTGCTCAGCGTGACAAACGCTTCGCGTCGGACGGCCCCACTTGGCTACACTTACATCGGCATACATTTTTACAAGTAACAATATAAGTTAGTAGCCTACCTTACCATGTTTCTACATCTGAACAACAACAAAAAAGTCCGTTCAGTCGTGTTACAGCTGTGAAAAAAACAGCGAAGTTACATTTACAAAAGCACGTACAGAAAACTCGATCCGAGGAGCGGTCACCATCGCATTGCAACCATATGGCCAGGCGCTGCGTTCGATTCTCGACTTGTGTTTAAATGTTTCTAATGTACGCGTACGGCCTTCAGTACATTTTCGCTACAGCGCAATAACTGGGAGGGACAGTGTGCGCTTGTACTGCCTGTGGATCGAGGTCGCAGTCTCGTAGCAATTTTCTCTTCAGCAAGCGGCGCGATAGGCCACTGATAGGCGCGTTACCATGTGTGCAGCTGAGACCGCAACTCGCATGTTTTCGCTCATCTTGGCAGCTGCTGAAGCTTGTCAGGTGTATAGGGCAGTGTCGTTAATAGAAGGGAACAGTGAGAGTACGTATACTCGCGGACAGCTTACTGTGGCTATGAAAAGAAAGCTACGGAGGCAAAGCACGCCCAATTAGAGCATTCCTATAAAATATCCCACATTCTTATCCGCGTTAGTTTAAGCTGGAGAAGAGAAGACAGACATCTCATTTACAAAAGTCATGCTTATTCTTCTGCTTTTCTTTTCCGCGTGTGAGCAAATGCTAAACCGTCATACGCGGAAGCCACGCTGATCCCCCCCCCCCTCCCCCCTACAGTGGCTGTACCATGAAACCAAAAGCGCTGCGCTGCTAAATATACCTGACGCATTAACGCCGTAAGACACGTGCTCCGCCGCTTTCCCTTTTTTACCACAGAAAGTTGCCTGCGAACATAGCCACAGCAGCAATCTCAATTCAGTCGCAGACGTTCGCATCCTCACGAGCGTCGGCGCTCCGTCCAGCATGCGCTATGATTGGCTATCGTCCAGCAGATTAAACCCGACACCTGACACGTGTCCTGTCTGATGTCTTCGGTGCGACATGTCGAGGCCTACATGTGCACCCCGTCGCTCTTCTAGACAGGTTTGGTGACCACTGACTAACAGGACCAGTACAAACAGCGAGCCCCCGAGAAAATGGCCACCCGAGAAAATAGGCGGGAGGAGGGCCGCTGCAGTAGCTCAATTGGCGAAGCAGCGTGTGCGCAATACGGGACATGTAACTTCGGCTCTCACCTGCGACAAGTAACCTCTTCATTCGCTTTCATTTGCCCTTGCCTTATTATTTCTACACTTCAGTTAAACATAACAATTTACTTCTATGAGTTCTCTGGCTTCATTGTCTCTTTCTTCGTATGGTGGTAACCATAGGTCAGCAAAATGAACGGAACTCACTCAGACTCACTCACAGAATATATATTTTGCTTAGGGCTCACGCGAACTCAGACTCACGGGTGGATCTGAATGAGTCCACTCATCAGTCAGTTTGTCGACCTATGCTTGTAACTAACGAAAAATTTAGCCCCTCTGATCCTCCTATTTTTCTTGCGCTTCAACTACCTGTACTGTACGCCGAACAACGCCCGGATCTTCGTGTAACCAGTTTATGCTGTATATACACCTATAAACGATAAAGGGTTAATAGCAACGAGTGAGGGATATAAGGAAAACGTTGAAAATTGCGAATGGAGGAAAATTATTCCGCAACGTGCTCATCAAGAACGTTCGCTGCCGCTTGCATTAATGAGGGCAGAGCGTTTTGCTTCACCCTAAGATCGCAAGGCCTAATGAGATAAATTAGATAACATCAGGTCGGGCAAAGCCTCAGATCATCCTCAGGCGTATGGTCGCTGAATTATGCAAGACTTATCTCGCAGACGAGAGCACGGCTAGTTGACGCATTCAACAAGCTGTAATTCGGAGTTAAGATTGCGACGTGGAGTCACCTTCCTGAAATAGGAACGAGGGGCGATGCACTTGAACTGTGCAGTATTTACCACGCGTATCGCTGTATGGCAGGGCTTGGACATGCCGTATAAGCGAATCGGGTGGTCTGCGCGAATGAAAGCTACAGAGCTGAATATGCTACTTTGATTTAGTTAGCGCGCAGAGACGACTTAGGAAGTTACGCGCGTTCATTCGCGAATGCCGGATTGACCGATAAAGTTTACTGTTTTAGTAAAGGACAATGGTCTTCCACTAGAAAGATTGACTTTAAAAACAACAACAACAACAACAACAACAAAAAATGGCCAAGGCGGAAGGATTCCGATGGGGGCAAAATACAATAATGTTCATGTACTGTGCATTGCGTGTAAGTTAAAGAACCCCAGCTGGTCAAAATTAATCCGGAGTCCCCCACTACGACCTGCTTCATAATCATATCCTGGTGTTGGCACGTTAAACCCCAGAATTTATTTTAATATAACTTTAAAAACACATAACAAGAAAACTGCTCAAGGCTAAGTTTTTAATGCGAAACATTCTTTGGCTCATACAAGGCACATTGCGGTATTTGGATGGGTTCTTGTCGCACCTCTTTTCGGGCTGCTTCGAGCAACAAAAAAATCATAGGACAGCTAAGCACGTCTTACGAGTAGTGAGTGCGAAAGCATTATTATCCAATTGAACGCCGCTGAGTGGTCCTTCGAGTTATGAACTCCTCGCGGACAAGCTAGCGCGTTGAGACGCTTGGCGATTTTTGATTTGGCCTTACCGAGGCGCCGTTAGAACGCAGGCGAGAGCTTGCGCGAACAAGGAATGCGCACATAACACAGGCTTCCGAGAGCGAGGGTGACGTGGCGTCGCGGCGATGCCCTCTCCCTTCACGCAATACCGCGGCAGCAGGTGTTCCCATTTGCTCGCTCTGCTCCGTCTAGGTCTGAGCCAGCAAGCGCGAGCCAGCATCACGAGGCCGCGAGGCGGGCTCGTGGCGTAGCGTCGCAGCCAATGGGAAGTTTCGCTGCTACAGATGCCGCCAGCCTTGTCGCTCAACGGGCCAATTGACGCTTTCTCATAAAAAAGAAAGAAAAAAAAAGGCTACTTGATTTTTGAGCCAAACTAGGTGACTGCAGAAGCCGGGGTCGCTGAGCGCTGAAGGAACGCTGAAAATAATCACAACGAGATGTGCAAGTATACCACGTGGTTGGCCATAGTCCCAGTGTGCGCGATTGCAGCGCGGTCGCAGCGTTCCTTGCTCTTTTCTAAGGCCCTGCCGCTTGACACTTGTAAAGGTGCTAGCTTTCTCGATATATTCAGCTCTTTGCCATTGTTTCAGGCGACGGATCCAAGCCGAGTTGTTTCAGAAAGTAAAAAGAAAAAAAAAAAAGAAAAAGAAGAAGAAAAGCAAGCAATAGTTCGTTCTGTGTTCCTCGTGTTTATTTCTAAAATTGTAATGCTTGTGACTATACTTTATGCAGTCGGTACTTATGTGTGCCGCATATTACTTTCTTTTTGTTTTTTAGTTCTTTCCGTTGCCCTTAGGTGACTGCAGCTTCTGCTCGTTCGGCATTGGAGTGCAAATTTGTTATGTCGTAATGTGTGCACTTTTTCTTATTACTGTTTATTTTATTTTATTTTGTTTTTGTCTTTAAGAAAATTTGTCGTTGTCATTGCAAAGTTATGGCTCTTACATTGTCTCGCATCCTCATATTGAAAGCTTCTTCGGAAACCACGCCTGTGATAAGAAACAGACAGGCTCAGTTAAATTGTCCTTCCCTGCCATCACCATAAGTGCTGTGCGTCACGTGGTATATATTATGAAATTAACAGGATACTAGCATAGTTGTCGTTATAGACCGGTGTGAACGTAAAAACACTCTACAAGCGAACACTGTTCTCATGTTACGGCGCAGAGCTCTTGCGATGAAATATGCGTGGCCGGGCTGACAAATTTCCATCTCAGTACGCCTCACCACAGCATATGATCTGATACGAACCCATGCATTTTATTCGATCCTTGTATGCACAATGGGTTCCGGAATATCTGCAGTGCTTCGACCATGTTATTCCCTCTTATATTTCCCGATTGTGTACACTTAACTGTGAAACTTCATTGCATATACATAGATGTTCTCTGTCTACCATAGTTTATGCATGTAAGACAACTATAGAGCACCCGCTTTAACTAAGATAAATAGCCGACAGAAAAAAGGGGCAATGACCTCATCGTTTACAACATCTGTTCCCGAAGAACGAAATTTCCAGCTTTCACTTCACTCATTCAATTATAAATTAGTTCACTAATTATTTCATCATACACTGCGGTCCTTGGAGAACAAGTAGATATGTTATTATTATTATTATTATTATTATTATTATTATTATTATTATTATTATTATTATTATTATTATTATTATTATTATTATTATTATTATTATTATTATTATTATTATTATTATTATTATTATTATTATTATTATTATATTATTATTATTATTATTACCTTCCATGTTCCTGCCTGTCATCACGAACACTCAACTGCCCACAGAATACAGAATCTCTATAACGCTTACTTTCGTGAACTTTATATCTTTCATAACTCCTTGTCATCGTTCTTTTCCGAGCTTTGCCTTGTGTTATGATTTCATGCATTGTTCATGTGCCCTTCTCCTCCTTTTTCTTTTGTATTTACTTTGCGCTTTGCTGTCGGCACTCTCTTCTTTTTACAATTTTTATTTTTATTCATTTATTTTTAATGATTTTTCCCTGAGTGTTTTGTTTTTGGTTTGTAATGTATGCGTGCGCCAGCACTCAGACCTTAGGGTTGTTCCTGGGCACGTTAAATAAACATGATTATTATTATTATTATTATTATTATTATTATTATTATTATTATTATTATTATTATTATTATTATTATTATTATTATTATTATTATTATTATTATTATTATTACACCCAAGCATCCACAGAATACAGAGTCTTTATAACGCCCACTTTCATGACCTTGACATATTTCACAACTCGCTGTCATTGTTCTGTTCTGAGCTTTGCGTAGTTGTCTCTTAGTTCCACATATTGTTCAACTTCCCTTCTCCTCTTTTTCTTATGTATGCACTTTGCGCCAATTGTTGTATGTACACTTTTCTTTTGAAGATTATTATTTTTTATTCATTGTTCTTTTATTCATTTTTTTACTGATATTACCCTGCTGTACTTTTTTTCTTGTTCTATGTATTCGTGTGCCAGCATTTAGACCTCATGGTTGTTCCTGGGTACGATAAGTAAATCAATCAATCAATCAATCATGTTTATTTAACGTGCCCAGGAACAACCCTAAGGTCTGAGTGCTGGCGAATAATAATAATAATAATAATAATAATAATAATAATAATAATAATAATAATAATAATAATAATAATAATAATAATAATAATAATAATAATAATATATTATTATTATTATTATTATTATTATTATTATTATTATTATTATTATTATTATTATTATTATTATTAATGACGTTCTTTTTGTTATTCGGAACTCTTCTTTCCTTCTATATGCCGGTGACATCAAGATTTTAAAGAAAATTCGCAGTTTTGATGACTGTCGCGCCCTGCCATCTGACCTGTTTTCCTTTTCTAAATGGTGCAAGGATAATAACCTTACCTTGAATGTTTCGAATACCAAAGCCATGACTTTCAGACGCAAAACAGCAAGTATTTCTTTTTCTTATTCTGTAGATTCTGTGCCGTTGTGTAAGGTCTGCGAGATCAATGATCTCGGTGTAGTTTTTGATGCAACCTTACATTTTTCGGCTCACACTAAGCGTGTTGCAATGCGGGGTATGCGCTCTCTTGGTTCTGTATGCAGACTAGACCTTTCCATGTACATAGACGTTTGCATGTTCCTGCCTGTCATCACGAACACTCAACCGTCCACAGAATTCAGAGTCTTTATAACGCTTACTTTCGTGATCTTGATATCTTTCATAACTCCTTGTCATCGTTCTTTTCCGAGCGTTGCCTTGTGTTATAATTTCATGCATTGTTCATGTGCCCTTATCCTCCTTTTTCTTTTGTATTTACTTTGCGCTTTGTAGTCGGTACTTCTTCTTTTCACAATATTTATTTTTATTCATTTATTTTTTAATGATATTCCCCTGCATTGTTTTGTTTTTGGTTTGCAATGTATGCGTGCGCCAGCACTCCGACCTTAGGGTTGTTCCTGGGCATGTTAAATAAACATGATTGATTGATTGATTGATTATTATACCTGAACCTTTTTCTAGCACTGTTGAAACATTGACAATGCCCTAACTTGGTCGTCGACGTAATTGCGTTGACCTGCTTTTTTTTTTTCAATGTTCACCTTTATCCTCACCTGTCCCGAACTCCTCAGTTGTATCATGTTTCGTTATCCGCGGAACATTGCCAGAGAACATTGACGTTTTCATGTTCCTCCCTATCATCCCCAACACTGAACCGTCCACATTATACTGAGTCTTTATAACGCTTATTTTCATGATCTTGATATTCTTGATAACTCGCATTCAGTGATCCTTTCCCAGCTTTGCGTCGTTGTTTCATAGTTTCACATATATTGTTCGACTGCATTTGTCCTCCTTTGTTTTTATATGTACCTTGCGCTTTGTTGTTTGTACTCTCTTCATATCATAATTTATCTTTTTATTCAATGCGTTTCTTTGTTCTTTTACTTATATTCCCTTGCAGGTTTTGTCGTCGTTGTTGTTTTTCTTTGCATTTTGGTTTATTGGTTGGTAATGTATGCGTGCGCTAGCACTCAGACTTTAGGGTTGTTCCTGGGCGCGGTAAACAAATAAACGATATATCCAATGATTGATTGATTCATTATTATTATTATTTTAAATTTTTTATCCATGTGACCTGATCATTTCGTGTGTAATAGCTTTTTGTATGGCAAAACTATAATTGCGATTGTAACTTTCCACCCATCAGCTTGGTCTACTGCTTAGATTCATGAGGTCATCACTAATAAAAAGCGTCGTGCATACAGTCCATGAACTTAAGCCAGAGATTTCCGTAACTGTAGAAATTTTCCGGAACAGCCAGAGACTGCTGAATACACTGTGCACCTAAATTACGGCTGGAATATGATCGATGTGGTTTCCGCTTGATTTCCAGTGCCCACCCGTTTAGTCAATTTGTGCACACCCGAGTACACACCCGAGTAGTCAATTTTCTGCTGCTTGAAGTTTTTGTGGGGGCATTTTTGTGAATTGATGCCCATGTCTGTGTGACACGTTTGCTGCTTTATAGTTTGAGAGACTGTAGCCAAGTTATTTAAGGGAATTGCGTAGTTAAGTTTGGCGTACAGTTTCACTCTCTCGTGATCCGTAATCATTTTATTGCACGCACAGGAGAGCAGGAAAACAAAAAAATTGCGCTTTTATAAGTTAACGTGACTTTAGCGACCTCGGGTTCAGAGAGCGCTTTCGCGTCCGCATTTTTCACCTCCAGGCGATCAGAATCAAAGCGAACTTGCTGGCGGGCCCGGAGCAGCTCATGGCTTGTCTGCGAGGATGAATAAGGGCGATAAAAGGGTCCAGCCACGAAAGAGTAAATGCTGGCTTTATCCCCACTCTTAGTTCGCAAACAAGGCTTGCCATACTACTGCGCGGACTGACGTTCGCGCACATCAATCACCTGCTTTCGGTCGCTCCTGAGAGCGAACATGAGCCTTGCCACTTTTCGGCAGTAATGCATGCTCGGCCGTGCGTGCAACTGACGAATAGGTACAGCGTTAACCCCTAGCCGATGGTTTAACCCTGCGCGTTTCTCGCACGGAATGCGGCCCCTCACAGCTATGGGCGATTTTCTAAGAACGGACCGTCAGTGAGCCTCCTGAGTGGACCAGTTTGCGCAACCTCACGATTGCCTATAGCGCACTAAGTCCACCCGAGGTTTTCCTTAGCAATTCCTGTCGCGGAATGCCAATAGAGAGCACTATGAACTTTGGTAAATCCCGCCACGACGTGCTGGCATGTGTGTAACTAGAACGAGTATAACAGCAAAAAATAAGTGCATAAGAATCTCGAATACATACGTTCCACGTAGGAACCGTACGCAAAAGATGCAGTTTATTCGCCAATGCCTTGGCACAATGCCTTTTCTGCATGGAACTATATCCCGATCGCATCCGAGGTGCACGGAGAAGTTCGCATAAGCCCAGCGGCTGGTTTTATGCGCTCGCAGCCGGGGTGGGTGCACAGGATCATCGGGCGACAGGTCTCCGCCCGGGGCACCCGCACAACTAGCCGCGTGCTTCTGATGCTCCTGCGAGTTGAAAACGCCCCAGGGACTGCTGCCGCTGAGGCCCCATCCGGCGTAGGGTGGTGTCATGGCTTTCATTTTTTTCGTCCTTTCTTTTTCCTCCGCTTGCTGCTGTAGTGAGCGCATACGCCATTGAAGTTCTCGACAGAGCCCGGCACATCGAGAAGTGTTCAACGCGAAGCCAGCCCGGCCCAATCAGGGCTACGCTCCTCGACTTCCGGCTCCGGGCTCCAATTAGGGTTCCGAACGGTCCCAGCACCTCCCGGTTCGCCAGCGAGGCACACAACGGCGGCTGCGTTTTACGACTCGCCAACGGAGAGCTGGGGAAACACGCTCGTTCGCAGTGGAGGTCCTCACTTTCGCACTTTGGCGCTTCCTTTTCCCTCTTGATGAAGCAAGTTTACTTGAAGAGCACGCACAACAATTTTAGGCAGAAGACAGGGCGAGAAAGAACTGAGTAATAAGGCACTGCTCCCACCTGGCGGCGGCCATCTGGCCATCTAGGAGGTATCGAGCGCACCCATACACAGCACGGATTAATGCGCTCAGGAATGCTTGGCTACCATTAAAGAGCCAGTCTTCTCCTTACGGCTGCGCAAGCCTTGGAAGCCTAAATACAGTGAAGATGATTCTCTAATGGCAAAACTGTGTTGACTGGTGAGGTATCGACAAATGAGCTTTCAGCGTCCATTTCGCGACTTGTTATTCACTGAATAGTAGCAGATTGTGTCACTACAATTACTTTCTTTTCTCATCTCACAATTAAGTGCCACTCCCGATACAATCAAGCCCCATGGTTTTCCCTAAACCGATTCTTAATGAGGCTTATTGTGCTGACAACAAACTTCTGAACTGCCTTGAAATAATGGATGTGCTAAACCAATATAAATTATCAAGTATTCATTTCTGTCACAGTGGACCTTCTTAAACTATGTGGTGTAAAGTAAGCACGAACGCCTTTGGCACTGACACGATGGGCGCACAGCTGATCGAGCCAAGCTAGATCAACACAAATTTGAACACCGGCAGTGTCAAGACTGCTTCATAAATCGTCTGGCAAGATCGTAATAATATTCGACGACAAGTTCTTGCGGTCTGCTCTCTCTCATACTTTCAACGGTCTCGAATGCATTGACTCCTAGAAATGAATTGTATATGTGAGAGAGCCATTTTTCTTCGGAAATAAAGAGGAACACAGACGTTATCAGTTTAGTTGAAGGACCAGAAGGTGTTTCGCCCGTAACACTGACATGCTATTCCAGATGGAAAATAAGACGTACTATATTTCTACCTAGCTTCATCTTAATGCACCCGAGAGCCTTGACGGCAAGTATAGTATCTGTCGACATTACCTGCAGACTCTCAGTAAGACGCTCGCAAGGCGCGGCGGCAGAAGGAAATACAAATAATATAAACCTTGATACAAATCAAAACATCGTTTACAAAATATCATGCAACGACTCACCGGTGCTGCACGTTGGAGAGACAAAAAGTCTCCCGGAATGACAGAGCACAATAAATAAATAAATAAATAAATAAATAAATAAATAAATAAATAAATAAATAAATAAATAAATAAATAAATAAATAAATAATAAATAAATAAATAATAAATAAATAAATAAATAAATAAATAAATAAATAAATAAATAAATAAATAAATAAATAAATAAATAAATAAATAAATAAATAAATAAATAATAAATAAATAAATAAATAAATAATAAATAAATAATAATAATAAATAAATAAATAAATAAATAAATAAATAAATAAATAAATAAATAAATAATAAATAAATAAATAATAAATAAATAAATAAATAAATAAATAAATAAATAAATAAATAAATAAATAAATAAATAAATAAATAATAAATAAATAAATAAATAAATAAATAAATAATAAATAAATAAATAATAAATAAATAAATGAGCTCTATCACCTAGAAAACCATCGCAGCGCAAAAAACGCGAGGCATCTGACCAAAAGATTGACAGTAATGGAATCGTCAACCTTAAGACCGATACGAACCTATAGCCGGAAGCGGCTATACATTGAATCGTGGCACATTCAGGACCCTGCCGGGAAGATGAGCCGGTCATTGGAAGCGTTGCCTCCATCCACTTACATGCAGTATCTTCGTAAGGTCACATCCACACACACACACAAGCACAAAAAATAAAAAACAATAAATAGACAAAAAGAAATCGCCACAGTCGCAAGCGGGATGGAGACAAAAAGCTGCTACAGTTTCCCGCAGTTATCCTCTATACAGAAATACTCGGAAGGACCTGGAAACGTTGGGCTAAATTTAATAAAACTACTTTCTTAGCCTAAACTTATCGCTGCTCTATTGACCCTTTTCGCGGAGCAGTTTGTTCTAAAGAAACGCGATGGCGCTTTGATCGGCTCGGCGGCGCGCCGCACGTTGCCGCAGAGACAGCGCACAAATACGAAACCATTACCACTTCTACCTTGCTTCTGTGCGATCAGCTGTCGAAAATGCAACTGAGTTGCCGCTAACGCACTGTGCTCCAATCATGCTGCAAAATTGTGGAGCGTGGATTGAAGACGTGTGCAATAGTGACTGGCATATTAAAGGGGCCCTCAATCACCCCTCGGGCTCGGTGAAATAACGTAGTCCGCGGGTAGCATACGCTGCTGTGAACATCTCAGCCAAGTTTTGCTGTCGTACGCAGTGCGTGGAGCTCGCAAGCGGAGCGCGACGTCACCTTTCTCTCAAACGCCCTCGTTTCAACAGTCATGATCGTCACTCTCTTCTGTGTGCTTTATTGCGCGATAAAGCGCATCCAAATACGCGGCTGCTATTCATCGCTGCTGTTGGTTACACCGCGGCCGCCGCGGGGTGCCGCCACGAGTCTACTGGCTAAGCGCACTGCGGCTATCTGAGGACAACCGCGTTTGGCTTACGTTTAGCGCGGCGTAGACACCATAATCAGAAATTTGAACTGCGCGCCATGGGGATGTTTTGAAGGCGGAGCGCTGTGGCCCCGCCCCACTCCGCCGTAGCCTTCGCAGTGCAAAGCAATGAAGAAGGGAGGGGGAGCACAGCGGAGGCTGTGTTTGATTGCCAATAACTCCGCTTGTGCTGAGCGCATTGAAGTACTTTTTGCGGCAAAGTATTTCTCAAATAGCGTACTTTCACCTCAAATATTTTTCTCCACTTCGACAAAAAGTGCTTCAGGGCCCCTTTAAGGAATGGAGTGAATCTGTGTGACCACATGGACCGCTGCTACATAAGGACAGCCTGGTTGCCGGCCCTTCGCAATGCACGACTTTCCTCGAGGATAAACAACTTCACTCATCTGCCAGTGGTGTATCGCTAACCTCCAAAGAAAGAACTTAAATCCCGGAACGTCGGCAAGAGTGAATACCACTCATTAAACCATGACAAAGAGAGTAGCGCCGCTTCCTGTCATAGTAAGTTTCGTGCACATTATCTACACACATCTACCCCAACTGGCACGCAAACATACGCCATTCTATCGTCAACGCGTCAAGAATAAGTGAATGGGCGCACACTTGAACATATGCGCACTCTATACACAGAATAAATGACGCACTACACCGACAACGCACGATTGGTCGAAGCTGAATATTTCGTGACGGTCCACAAGAGTTACTAGCGATAATACATATTTGCTACAAGGTATTACAATGCAAAGAACAGCTACGCTTCAAGCCTTGCGCGCATCAAGAACAGATCTATCGGTACTGCAGCACACCCGCGACCCATTATGGTGAAACTAATCAGATAGTGACCGCACAGAGGAAGATTACTGAGTCGGAAACGTGACAAGCCTCTGCTTCAATTTGTTTGCCAAATAAAAAAAGAGCAAAACACACTAATCCTGATTCAATTCATGAGCGGAAAGCTTGGATAGCTTGGAATACATATTTAGCCCCGTTTTTAGAACAAGCACCGTATACGCTGCTCGCGCCGTTTGGACATAGCTTAATCAGCTCCGAAAGCGCTTTTACATGTTCTCTGAAGCTGTGGCCAGAGATTCATGTAGTCAACCCAGTCCCCGTCTACAATATCTCCCGAAACAGAGGTTTGCTAAGCTGGCGTCATACACATTCATTGTAAACACGGAGGCAACGGAGGCAGCTGAGACAAGCAATGGACGCGTCACCACGTGATCAAACATGGCAGCGCCCACGGGATCGTCGCGAAAAGGGTCAATATTCCTAGCCCAGCACAAGCAAATTTACGTCTCATCACTGAACTAATTTCTTGATAGCTTAAACGGGTGTCATGGCTCGTGAACTCGCTCGTATACTTCAAACACCGGTAAATAACTTGCGGATGTCCGCGATGAACCTCGCACCACCACGCGCCGTGGGATCAGCCGTAGGCGTCTTTTTTTTTTCTTTTTTTTTTTGTCACCCACTTGCACATCACTTCACGTTCAGCGGCATAAGATACCAGCCCCAAAGAGAATAAAATAAGACAAAGAACCCACCTACCGAGAAACGTTTATCCAAATCATTAGCTGTAAGCGCTCTTTTTCTTATAGTTCCGTTCGACTCTATTGCATTGCTGCCCAGTAGTCATGGTGACAGTTCCTTTGCAACGTTGAGGTAATTGCTGGCATGGTGGCATGAAGACGGACACCTCGACGCCGCGCCTTACACGGCATGCAGCACCGCAAGAAAAGCCAACCGAGCGGCATGTAAGTGAAAGATCTATGTTTGCCTGAAAGCTCAGCCCCTTGCCAGTGTCAGCTGTCAGATTGGCACTTGCCAGTGGCCGGCGTTGTGGTAGCTGCATTCAACCAGTGCATTAGGCCAGTTTCCGATTCTAATCACACATGCAAAGGTCTAATAGTCTTGAAAATTATTAAAGCGCAGCTTCGAGGAAGGTAAAAGCAGAAAATGATGCATGCTGCGTGTCTCAGAAGCAGAACAATAGGTTATGATCGTAATCAGGAAAAATGTCAGCCGTAGCTTACAGGCTCAATTCCAAACAGCGAATATTGCTTTATGTTGCAGGATACTTATGTGTCTTGGCGACGCCTAGTATTCGAAGATCCCAGAAAAGGCTATTGCCCAGTTTATGGCTCAACACTCGTGAAGGATTCAGTACGAACGTAAGACGCGCTGCAGCTGGCGTGCAAATAAGGTCGAGACAGTACATTCCATGCTTGCGGTCAATAAAACATTGGGAGTCGCAATGGCCATCAGTAAACATAAGTTATTAATCGGTTCATTTAAAAGACTGCATGCACACCTCAAAGTGAGGTCGCTTTGAAGTGAGACATGGTGCGTTTTCCGTACGGTGCGTCTGCACTTTAGCTTAATGTCAACAGTGACTCGACATCAGGCAATCTTTCATTGTTGACAAACTTACACTTATCGGCCAGGAACGAGACTTTCCTCGCAGTAGTCAATGGACATTCTAAAGAAGGACAGGCTCTGGCAATGCTAAGCTATATTTAAGTCGAAGCTTTCTTTGCCAACGTCCGCGGGGATTGGCATGGGTGGTCGATTTTCGATTTCATGCCTGATAGGCATTATAACCAGGCTTTAGGATATATAGCTACCAGCAATTTAGCTACCAGTTGCGGTAGCTGAGGGGCTATGGCGTTGCGCTGCCGAGCTCGAGGTCGCAGGTTCGATCCCAGCCTCGGCGGCCACATTCTGACGGAGGTGGAATGCGAAAACGCTCGTGTACCGTTCATTGGCTGTACATTAAAGAAACCCAGGCGGTCAAAATTTATCCGCACTTCGGCGTGCCTCATAATCATATCTCGCTTTTGGCATGTACAACCGCAGAATTTAATTTTAATTTAATGCAATCTAGCTTTCGAAGTGCTACACACCACTTCTTCGGCAATAGCGGCAGAAGTAAGGCCGAAGCTTGAGGCACCTCGTGATGCTTCGTCCTACCAGCACGAAAGCAGCTACCAAATTGTGTCGCACTTATATTGCACCTGTACCAGCCGATTCCAAGACAATGGTGGGCCATTCGCTAGAAGAACCGCACAAATTCGGGAAATCGATTTGTTGCATTAACTTGCAAACAACCCAACATTCAGTGGAAACGCGTGCGCGCATGCTACACGCTCACCGGTGCATGTTATGTGCGGAACCGCGACTGTCCGTTGCATGCATGCCATCAGCGGCTGATCACTGTCTCTTCCGGCAAACAAGTTAAGGTTACTTGTGACTGCAGTGTCCAGCTCTCTTGATGCCATGTTCGGCCGGCTATGCCGCACGAAACCACCGTGAGCATGGCATTAGGCATTCAGATGAGCTAATATGATCAATTTCCTTCGCTCTGTTGAGTAGGAGCGGCTACACGCTAAACAAGCGGCCACAGCTCCGATTTACATCCTGATCTGTTGACTGTTGACAACAAGCGTAAGCTCGATCACTTCGCATGAAAGGATATGACTAGAACGTAAGTGCATTTATTTTCCTCCATTCGACCATCATACTGGTTTTGCAAACCCGGTCGGATGATTTAAGTGCTTGCCTACCCAAGTCAGTAGCCTCTCTATTCCAGTACCGAGATACCAGGATAGGCTGGTATATATAGTTTTCACTATAGTGCTATTCCGTGTTCTGTGCGGAACCCTTTACTCAAACTAGGTTGAATAGTAAGCGTCAGCAGCAATCATTTTCTAGCGATATCAGTTACACTCGACTTCCCCAAGCTTAGAATTCATGATTCGAGTGTGTGAAGACTGTCTCCGACTATGTTCTTGGAAACGGCGATCATGATAAATGTAATATCGTATCACTTAATTGAGATGAACCTTGCTTTCGAGCTCGGAAGTCTGCCGAATTTAAACTGACGCATAAGTGCGACATTTGTGTCTGGAAAACGGAAGCAACCAGGAACAACATTATATTATAAGTTAACTGCTTCTCCTACCCAAAGAGCGACGTTGAGTAGCAATGTCATAGGTTCACAACTGTTGCAACGAAATTACTCTGGAGAGTACGCTTGAAAATTTCAGTGTAATAATTTATATCTATTAGTGCGCTGCATCACAACACGCATGCAAGGGAAGCCAGGACAGCATCCATTGCAAAAAAAAAAAAAAGAAAAAAATTGGCACGCTTTTAGGAATGCCGAGCAGGCACCATTGTCGGATGTGTTACGATCGCCTGAACATCACATGGAACCGGTATTGCGTTAAATGCTGCCGAACGCACATTAAAATGTCGCAAGCGAAGCCAAGTGTAGAGCAATGGAAATATATTGGTGCCACGGCAATAAGGCATTATCGACGCCTCTAGTCGCTGAAACAAGGTATGAGGGACCACGCTAAAGCTGTTCCATCGCACGTGACTTACCCGCCTCCTCTACCTGTGCCCTTCAATCCAGTATAGAATGTGGAAGTTGAAAAGAAAGTTTCTTTGACCCGGTCAACTCGCTTGGAGTTAAATCGCATTGAGCTCGAGGTAAGTTTTCACGTTAAGTAATCGTATTTCATGCGCCTTCTTAGTCCTGATGCTGTAAGAGTGACGGTGTATAAGTCATCTGGTCGAGGATAGCTGATATAAAAAATTTCATGATGTATCCGTGGCATCGCCGTTGCCGCAATACCAACCCAGAAGTTATCAACATGTCGTCATGCCATCGAGGCTATTTCGTGTTTCTGCGCGGTGCATGCGCTCTAGTCATTCTTGAGCTTTTCCCACTGAAAGATAACTCTCTAAGCATTGCGCTACCAGACCAGCTTTTTCTTCTTTTGCATCATTATAGGGAAGCAAAGACAAAGCACTTACGCAAGCCCTGAACATAAATCCCTCAATGCTTAGCAAATATACAAATAACAAAATTGGAAGGCGATTCAGCCTATAGTTTAAGACGATGAAAGATAATGTTTTCCTTGCTGTGTTGGGTGTGAGAATGAGGTGTATGAACTGTATAATTTATGGTCAGAGCCACGCTGGAGCGACAACGTTTGATCGACGTCAACATAGAGGTTGAAACGGTTTCCAAGTTTTTTTTTTTCCGCTCTTCAAAGTCCGCTTCGTTGAGCAATTTCTTCGGGCGTGACATGGCAATGAGAAGGCGACTAGCGAGCGAGCGCCTGTCTCCCTTTGTGCCACTGTCCCAATGCACCGAAATTTTCCCGGCGCGAGCGCGATGTAGCGCTCCTCCATGTGTTGAAGGCGGAGCCACTGCGCACGCGCTATACCGCATTACCCCTTGTGCGAGGGAAGTAGGAAGAGCATCGGACTTAAGGCTGCACTACCTTCATAATCAGTCCAAGGGTTATGAACAGACATACCCCATACTGAAAAGTGGCAGTAACTCGAAAGGGAAGACGTTGTCTTCCAAATGAAAAACAATAAAAACTAATTATGCACATGTCCCTCACTCAGCGAATCGATGTTATCCCAAGCAGTTCGCGGCTAGCTGGTTATCCAGCATCGTTTGGAGTTCTTCGAAGAGACGGACCGACGTGTTTGTGTAAAGCGAGCAGTTGTGTTTGACGCGAACGTGTGTGTGACGACAGAAACAAGACGACAATGGTATTATGATGGCGACGGCGTTACGACAGTTAACTTCTCTCTTTTTCAGTTTTACTTCGGGAAGAAAGGTTACAACATATCCCGTTGTGACATGGGCCGATCCCAAAGGCAGTGCATCCTAACACAACGTTTCAAAGCGTTTGCTGGCACTTGGCAAAAATGTGAGAAACTGACACGCTCCCGCTCGGGACGCAAGGGAATGAGAGTGGGAAGTCTGTGGCAGAATCAAAACTGGCGCGCTCACACGCGCTGTAGCTCACGCCGTGCTACGTGACACTCGCGCCAGTCATCTCAAAGAGCCAGTTAGGATTATCACGGGAGAAACATTCGTGTGATCGTAGCCCTACGTTTAGAGCATCGGACGGCTGTGCTCGGCGTCACAGGTTCGATTATCCGCGCTCTCCATAAGCTATCTAGGTAAATAAAAAAAATTGAGATCCCATGCTAGTTCAGCTAGCCATGAAATAACTGAGTAAAGGGTATATGGTCCGTGTGCTCAGTACTACGCATGTCTGCATGGGAGATTACACTTACCCAAAAATGGGCAACCCGACCGCACAATTCTTAGGCAATAAAACCTGTGCAATGCTCTCTATCCGAAGCCGGGCTGTGAATGTAGCCAGCCCATCAGATAAAACGATGTTGTTTTTCGGAAGCGTCGGGAGCTCGACACAATTTTTGTGCCGAGCTCCGAAAAAAGCACCTGAAAGTTCTGTAAAAGTTGAGACAATATGAATAGGTAGGTCTCTTAGCTGTGGCGAAAGAGCATTTTCCACTCATACAGTTTTAAACAACAAAAATTTAAAGACAATTTTAATTATAAAAACTGGTAAAGTTACGCACGTAAGCACTCCAATCGCGGCTACACGTACCTCACAATGCGTGCGAACAAACTCCCGTTTTGCACACAGTTCGAAGAGTAACATTTAAGACTGGCGTAGTAGTATGCGCAGTACAATTAGCAATCCTACTGAGGCTTGTGCCCTAGTTGATGCATTATTCTAATAGACGCCATGGCGCGAAAAAGACGAGGAGATGAAGACACACAATGTGTAAACTATAAGCACGCTTGTGCTGTTCATTTTGTGTGCCTGCTGTGTGCACATTTTGTGTGTTGAGCTCCGGACGACCCCGAACAACACCGTTTGATCTGATGGGCTGGCTACATTCACAGCCCGGCTTCAGACAGAGAGCACTGTACACGCTGCACTACATAACCCGCTTGCTATACTGTGCGGGACGCTGCTATTCGTAGATATAATAGACGCAATGACGCTAAAGAAACGAGGACGGTCAGACACAAAATGTACAGCACAAGCGTGCTTGTAGTGTACATATTGTGTGTCTTCATCTCCTCGTCCTTTTCGCACCATGGCGCCTATTATACCAACGTACTAGAGCACAAGCCTCAGTAGGATTGCTAATTCTACTGCGCGTACTACTGCGCCTGTCTTAAATGTTACTGCAAAGTTCCGCAAAAATTGCGACAATATGAATAGGTAGGTCTCTTAGTTGTGGCGAAAGAGCATTTTCCACTCATACCCTTTTAAACAAATAAAATAGAAAGACAATTTTAATGTTTGCTTCAATTATACTGGCACACTTTATAGAAATTGACTGCAGGTTTTCGCGTGCACCAGATGAACTGCACTGCGCACACATGACGTGAGACCGCTGCTCAGGTTAGCTAGTGCGCGCCAAAGCTGCAGTTGGCCGCTGTGGTACCGGTAACAGCAAATGGTAACGCTCTGTTGAAGCGGTCTGCTAAAAAGCCACAGGTAGTCTAAACATGTTCGGTAGCTTTCGTACTATGTGAAGACTTCGGACGTCAAAAAGTAAGTTAGCCGAGCGTAACACACGTCTAGCCTTCCATGAAGAAGTCGTGAGAGCACGGGCCTTCCTTAAATAAAGGTGTATACAGAAAATCCAGAAACCATAAAAAGTATATTTTACTGAATTTCTCTGTCGTCGGTCAGTCACTTTCTAAAAGGAACGCGAAAGCATAATTTGTTTCGTAAGATTGCATATCCACTACAGCCAGCGTTACTATTAGCAGACGTTTAGTAGGACAGAACTTAAGCAAATACAAAGAATAATTCACGATGTTACATTGTCACGCAGTAGCTTGCTGTGACACCACAGAAAGTGAGTGTCGGTATGACGCTAGTGAATCGTTTAAAAATGAACAAAAAAAGGTCTATACTGCAGTCGAAAGCAAACAGTCATTTAACAATTCTGTGCGCTTTCCTCCAAAATATATTGAATGCTGAAATCCATAAATATAATTTGAAATTGACACGGCATATTGACGGGATCGACTTCGCAGTTCGCGCTTTGAAACCAAAAAGAGAAGATTAAACCTTGCTTTTCTCAGCTCATGGCCAACTTTGTTGTACAAAACGTGCTGATAAGGTTCTGAACGAATATTCTGCCAGACTTAACTGACTTCGTCTTTCTCTTTAACGCCACTGGACAGCTGACTTTACAAGACACTGTTTGAATCATGTTGTGCGTCTCCTGCTCCCTAATTCAAATTATCTTCGCTGACCACACGGATGGACAGTATGTGCCCTATTTTCCAAGCGCCTCATCAGCGGTTTTGTGTTGGCATGCTTAACCTTCCGCCTTCATGCATCGATACAATGCTCGGTCAAATAGATAGAGGTACGGTCTGCTAATCCTTTATTAGCATGGCCATCATGTCCGAATGAGTGCAGAGGTTTCACTCCAGAAGCATAACGCTTTCTTGCTAAAGGCATGCCTGGCAGGAGCCTTGACTCCAGGCAACAATACGAGTGCCTGATCCCGTTCCTGTAAGTGGGAACCGCTTGTCAAGTACGTTCTTTCGTGAGCGCTGGCAATCGTCGTCACCTCCCACGACTTGTGCTCATTGCCGCGTACAGTTGGCAGGTGCACCGGCGAGTTCTGATGAGCCCACGCCGTAGCGCAGGGCAAACAACCGTGATAATCAAAACGAGATCTAACAGGGGGGGGGGGGGGGAATATTATCGTCGTGCCTGGAGGTCTTCACCGCAGGATTGAGCCTTTCGTGACCCTCCTTGCCCGGAGCATGGAAAAAGGCTTCGGCCCCTATATCAGTTTCCTATTTGTGATAGAGTTGCACATGGCTTCCTCACGGCCTGCCATTTCTTATCCCGCTGAGCGTGGCTTTCTCATGCACACATTGGATAATTCGACCCTCCGTTTAACACGGCCGGGTTCAATATTGCAATTGAGCAGAACCGGCAACGTTGTAAGGGTATCGAGGTTGTAGGTTGTGCTCAGCTACTTAAAGCGAACTACGTGTATTTCATACCTACACGTAAGCACGAAATAAACACGTATAAGTCTTGGATAAGCCTTGTATAAACAACCACAACACTCGGAAGGCTCCTACTGCGAAACTATAAAAAGAAAACGTTGCTAGCCGTTGTAAACTAAGTTGATATGCAGTGTTTGAAAAATGTTAACGCAATAGTCAGATTCATAGGTATCGGAAATAAACATATTGTCTTACACCATGTGCACGACGTGAACTAACATTGCAGTTTATCGTCTGCTTCTTAACATGTTTTTTTTTCTTTCTCTTCGGGATTTACTTGGCATAGTGAGATATTTAGAAAAATAAAAATAAAACATATATGAATGTATTCGATGATGCCTTCCGGATATTTCCGTACAATAAACTGAGTTCCCGGCGCACCTGAAGTTTTTGCTTATTCATTTTTTCCTCGCCTTTTGTATTTCCACAAAACATATTGGTTTTCCACAAACTCCAAACCTTACTTCGCATCTAATGAAGGCTGAGCAGATGAAGTTTTGGTGACGCTTCGTTCTTTAATGTAAACCTAAGCATTAACTCGGGCTTGTTTCAGTAGGTTCTTTGAATAAGTTTGAGTAAGTTCTTCTCTGAACCTGCTGCAATTATTGACAATCGCAGATGTAGAATAGTTCTTGCACACCGGCCTCGAATTTAATTCGAGCATGCGCAGGCAACGTTGCTCGGGCTTCATGCGGCTGCAAACTAGCACTATTTCAATCTTCCTTGTAGTTTCCCTTCACGCACGTCAGTTTTCTTTCCCTTCTTTGATTTAGCACACAGGCTTTCGTCACTGAAATACATTCTGTTCCTTACTGCTTGCTCAAAACGCGTTTAGTAGAGCCTCAGGACAGAGTGGTGAAAATGAAGCAGCGAAGATGAGTTGATTGTTTCATCCCTGAAAGAAAGGAGAAGTTAGACCGCATGCACGTCAAGCGCGAAGGCGGCAAACGGCAAACGCGAAGGGTGAGCGAATGCGCTCCTCCTTCATGTTTACAAGTTTCCCGCCTTCGAATAAAAGAGCGATTAAGTGCGGCATGAGCTACAAAGTAAAGCACATGGTCAGGAGTGTGGTCCACGCGACCTGTCATGCTTGCATAAAAAACGTGGGGCCACGAAACGAAAATAAGACATCAACTTGCATCGCGCAAAAGTGTAGCCGCGCGAGGAGTCCTGCGGGCACCGACCTTTGCGTGGTGGCTCGAGAGGCTGCAGGCCCACCAGCGGCGATACTCCGAGAGTGAGCAGCGTCATCGTGCAGTGGAGCAGGCGACCGATACGAATCCAACAGGTCGGGCACATAATGACGCCAAGTCACCGTTGGGACACGCGGCTGCCGCGCGCGCGCACACACGACCGGCGACGAACAGACGCAGCCGGCCCGCAAAGACAGAAGTAGGGGGGCCTGCCGCCGTGCAGAAGAAAGGCCCCCGCCGCCACGTGGGATCGATGACACGGCGGTCGTAGCGCGCGAAGAGCTCTGCTGATCGGGGCTCGAACGCCGGGCATGCGAGCCGCTGGCTCGCGCTCTAGCGTCGGCAGCGCCATGCCCTCGTGCTGCCATCTCTCGATGCACTCGTAAGACAGGTGAGATTTAGGCGTCGTTCGTTCCTGCCAGTGGCCGTCCGTTCAAGAGCGTCCCGCCGGCGGAAAAACGGGTTGGTTTCGATCGAATTGATCTCGACCAGGAAGAGGCGGGGGATTTTATATCGTTCAGGTTCAGAAGTTTGAGCCCGGCCTTCCTCCCACTCGAGTGACAAGTATAGCGCGTGTATAACCTTGGGAGAAACCAATAGGGGACTGTAGGTAGCCCTGTATTCCTTGAACAAAGGAAACCTACTAAAGAGGCAACAGCAGAGCAGGAAGCACAAAGAAAAAAAAAATAAACCTAGAGAAAGAAGTACGTCCTCAATGCAGTTGATGTAAACGTCCATGGTGTAAGCGTCCAGTGGTGCAGGAATATTTATTTCTTCGAACCAATTTGGGAATCAGAAGGAACTGGCTCAGAATGCTCCGAACCGGTTCGAACCGTTATAATTTTCGCTCCGGAGCTGAACCTTAACCAAACCAAAAAGCGTGAACCCGAACCGAACCCGAATAAATTGCTGCTAGACAAACTGGCCACCAGTTGTGTCGCATTTCATGTTTCCATCTGTATGGTCTGACGATTCAGTTTCCAAATAATATGCATTTGTAAACATAACTTAAGCTTTCACCAGGCTATCTGGTCGTAAATGATGTTTGCGTGCAGCGTTTCGTCAACAGAGCAAATTCGTCATCTGCACGACGAAATGGACGTCAACTTCTACGCTATGTGGAGCCGGCTTTGATAAAAACAAATATTTGTTTTTCTCCACGTTCAAAGGTGACATTGTCTTTCATAAATTATTTCACCTGGAGCCTTTCACGAATATTCATGTGTACAATCGACTTGACGTTCTCAACAAGAAAAGGTACTGGACCGGCTACTAGATACTAACGGTTTATTGATCATCATTGGAGATTCCAACGTGTATTATCTACTTTGGGAAAACAGAGGGATTAATTCCAGCGGCAGCACACTTGTATCTTTGCTCCTGATCATGACTTCACTATTGCGAATGATGGCAGCTCGAGATGTCAACACGCATAACTTCACTTTTTACTGGGTGGTCTTTCAGCTTCATTGGTCATTCGAAGCAAGGTAAACTGGATGGATTATGCCGAGATAGTATGACCCAGTGCATAGACGGTCCAATTTCAAATATACTGGAAGCATCCACGAGAAACGGGACACTAATGGCGGACACTAATCTTATGGACTCGGAACAACCCATCTTAAGAAACGACGTGTGATTCGATGTCATTCCAAAACGCGGTAGAGGCGCAACATGTTAGATATGATAGAGACAGGGCGCATACAAAAGAATTCCCAACGTAGCACGGACGAAATTCAGACGTTCTCATATGGAGGTCCCATTCCGCATTCTTTAAGAAAAGGCTATGATCAAAGATGGCACACATACTAAAATTTGTATGCAGCGAAAAATGGGCTACGTGTCCCAACTCCATGGACCACAAATGTACAAAGTGCTCTTTCGGGGACGTTTACGATGTAGCGTTTGAACGATATCAGATACGCGTATGTGCAATGATAATACTCTCGAGAGTGTACCAGGCTAGGCCCTACGGCGTGTTTAGTTTTCTGCCAGTGCACATCAATAGCTTCGACAATAGCTATTGCCAGAGGCCATCCGCTTACGACGTATCCAACCAGCTTCTTGGACAGCGCAAAAACCGCGTGCAAGATTTTCTAGTCTTCAGATTTCCAGCTACTCTTTCGAAGATATACTTAACCGAAGCCAGACCACTTCTTTCTGGTGTCTTCCACAACTTACGGTACTTACGACCAGTTAGTGTCTGAGATGCGCTAGAATCTCCGTCGGTATCTCTAGTGAGGGGCAGAACTTAGTTTTTCTTTACTTGCTGCCGGGTGATTGCGGCATTGTTACTATAGACCTCTTTCACTATGTCGTTTGGCCCGCCAACGACGCAACTGAGACAGTTCAGTACCTTTGTCTAGAGCGGAAGTTGCCAAAAGAAAAAAGAAAACAACAGTTTATTGGTTCGTAACTTCACTATAGCTGGCCGGAATTCCCTGCGCATCTTCAACTCTCGCCTACGCATGCACGATGCAGTCCTGAAGCTGTTGCTACCAGAAAGCTTCTCCAGCATCACAGCGTCACTTCTGACCCGGAATGTCAAAAGCGTATTAGTTTTTCACTGTAATCTTTAAACGTGATCATACAATAGTACGGATATGTGAAGCCTGTTAAAAATCTATGCATCTTTTTCCGCTTCGACAAGCACCTCTCTCTACTCTGCACCACGTTAGATCATCTGAACTCCGTAACAATCTCGATCACAAAGGCACTCGGACCATGCCCAAATGCGTCACTTGGCTCTTTCGCTTTAGAAGTACCCAACGGCCGAGACCTCCGGGGATGCCTGCATGGCATTCGTTTTCTACAGTGACATAATAAAGTGTATCATCATCATCTATGGTGACTTCTCCGAAGTTCCACCCACTGACCCGACAGGCGTCCCCAGCTAGAGCACTGCACGGGCTCGGGCTTATCCGAAAGCCCGAGCCCGGCCTGGCCCGGCCCGTGGGCCGGGTCGGGCCGGGTAGGGCAGTTTTTTCACGGGCTCGGGCCGGGATCGGGCACGGCATGTGGCTTTTGACCCGGGCCCGGCTCGAACTTTTTAGTGGCGTGCATGTAACGTGCAGCAAGTTATCCTCGCGCGTCTCGAATCAGAAAAATATGTTGCACCGGCGCAGCTGGAAGCTAGCAGTGCGACTCCTGTGTACTTGCATTTTCTTCTTCCTTCGTATTTTGCGCTGTTTGAACAGAATGTAAAATTCCAGAAAGACTGAAGTCGCCTCAAACCAAAGCACGCCATTGTATTGCTTACCTAAATCAATGTAATTGATGCTTTCAGCGCGGTGCAAGCGCGTTCGCCACTTCCAGATTCTTCAAAGGCGAATTGGTAAAACGATGACTGGTAAGATAAGATAATTCGTCACGTGGCTGAAATATGGCACTGCGTCCATCCATGATTGCACGCATGTTCTCAACCGACCGCCTTACAGCAGCACATTACGCTGCGCCATGGAGGAACGAAAAGCTTTCTTTCTCCATTTACTCCATCCATGCGCTGCGCTCAAGACTGGTCGTAGCTGCGCTTCGGCTAGAGTGTGCTAGAATACGGTTGAGGTGGGACGAGTGGCTGGGGCGGCGCATGCTTTGCAGTGAGGCACCCGACGTGGATAAATACTGTGGCGGCGCTGCGATAAAAGTGTATTGGGCCGCATCAAGAACGCGCCGTTGGAAACTGCTAGCGACACTGCTCGGCAGGGTCATTCCTACTACTTTTCGCGCTGGTATTTGCGTTCAGACCGCTCAAATGGTGTTCATAATTGCATATGACATGTATTTATGCCTTAAGAATAAATCCCTTTCATTCTCTTCTTTATTTATTTTATTTTTTTTTTTTTGCCGCTCGGTGGTCTTCTTCGGTCTCGGGCCGGGTTCCGGCCGGTTTCGAGTCAGGCCGGGCCGGGCTCGGGCCTAAGGTAAAGGGTGGCGGGCCGGGCCGGGCGGGTAACGCAAATTATTTACGGGCCCGGGCCGGGCCCGGGTCTCGCCATAAAACTTTCGGGCGGGCAGCCCAACGTAAAAACGGGCCCGTGCCGGGCCCGGGCTGAAAAAATTGGCCCGTGCAGTGCTCTATCCTCAGCGTGTTCGTTTTCCGTGTCCCTGACTGGCCACGGACGCCCAGGATTTGCTAGAACGTTCTCGCTCTGGCAGCTAGCGGATGACGACAATATTGACTGCAGTAAAGAAGAAGTAAGTAGAATTATTTACAATTCCGACATATTTCAATTTTTAGAGACAGACTATCGCACTCCATGTTTTTTACAACCAACCGGTGAATGCGAAGTTCTTTCCATCTATACAAACATGAGAGATATAACTAGTCTTGACCCATGTAATATACAAAGCCGACCAGCCAAATATGTCTTGTCAATAAATACACCATGCCTAACATTTATCTATAGCACTGCAATGTCGACTGGACAATTGCCCGCCGATGTGCAACTTGCCAGGTTGACTGCAGTTTATAGAAATTGTGACAGAAATGCATTAGGGAAGTACTGACGGATCTGCATGCTTCTATATTTTTCGAAAGGGTTGCGTCCAGAAAGTTCTATTAAAACACTCTATACTACCTGTCTGTGAGTTTGGATTCATTTCACGAAGGTCAACAGTACTCGCATTGCTTGTCCAAAACGAATACATCCTAGAAAATATTGAAAAACAGCTCCTCAAGGTATCTTTATAGATCTCAGTAAGACATTCGACGTTACAAATCATAGGACAATTTTTGTTAAACTCGAATGCTGTGATATCCGTGGTCACGCTCTTAACTCAATAAAATCGTATCTCAGTTTCAGACAACAATATGTAGTAATAAACCCCGGCACTTCTGACCGTATAAAATTTCTAGTGACGTTCCCTAGTGCAGCATCTTAGGACCCCTCCTCTTAAATATTTATATCAATCACATTGTAAATATTAGTGCGCTGGCAAAATTTATTATATACGCTAGTGACAGTACTATTCTGTTAACCTCCTCTGACCATAACGAAATAGCTAAGAAAGTAAACAACATATTACACGTATTATAAGAACGGGCCGCAGCGAATTCTCTCACTATAAAGAAGAATAAAACTTGAGAAATGATTTTCCATCTAAAAGCTAAATGTATGAATTTACCAACCTCGATTTCTAATCTGAAACTGAAAAAAAAGGACGAAAATGCAGCCATTTTAAGGTGGACGCTGTGAGATAGCTGACGGGCTTTTGTTTTCTCGCGGCTTCTTGCGCTCGCTCATCGTGTGTTTGCGTGGCGGTTTCGTCGCGTCGACTGTCTACAGCCTGTCCACAAAACGGCAATTTTTCAGGGCAGAGAGACGATGGTTTTCCCCATCATCGATAAGATGGAATACTCGTGTTGTGGTCACACTGTGGTCCAACCCAAGTGGCACCTCTCCTACATTTGGGGCGTGATGATACAGCTTTGTCCCGCGAATAATTGGGGCCATTGTTGCTCCCCGTCGAGCTTTCGTCGCTACCTGCTACCGTCGCTAGAGCGGTAAAATATGTCCGTTCATAAATTGGTCCATGACATATAGACGCCGGTTGGTGAACTCTTGTGTATTCTATTTTCTTAGTGTATGTGCAAGATTACTGAGGTGCTCCGCTGCATTCCTTTCCGACAAGGAAATCGAGGTGCCTTTCTTTTTTCCGTGTACTTCACTGACAGCTTTGTCAGTACTCTCCTCCCCACCGTCGAGCCAACCCACAATTGATTTTCTTCCAATGATTTAAAAAAATGCATCCTCAAACCTTGTGTGAATAGCCTGCATTAGCATCTTACTGGACACACTGAAATATTCCATTAGCTCGAGCTCAAGCCAGGCCTAGCTGCTTTGACTCTGTGAAACACTACGGCCAACAAAGCAGTGTCTGAAGTCCAGTAAAGTCGTGCGGCAAACGCTCTCTACCACGCCGTAACACATCAAAGCTCCTCTGCCTAAGCGGCTTACCGATATGGGCCCATTTGCGGTTGTTCGACTGTTCCCGCGAATAGCCGCTGCACTCTATTATCGTGAAGTGTTTTCCATTTGAATTGCACCTTGTTCGCCAAATGGACACGATACGGTTCATCGAATGCAGTTGGAAGTGGCCGCTAAAGCTCATGTTTGCGGCCAAAATTCATTTCACTGACAACGGGGACCTCGTACGCGGTTCTTAGTTGGGGTACACTTGGTCCGAAACGCAAAAAGGCCCCGGCTCTCGCTTCCATGGTGTGCTAGTGCTTGTGCGCTGCGCTATCATCGCCACCACTCATGTGCAGGGGGACTAATTATTGCTGGTAATGAAGACCGGTAACATGCTACTTCCTACGCGCAGCAGTTGTCATGCTCCGTCAATGAGAGGGATCGCCTGTATGCGACACTTTTGCGACAAACTGCATTTTTCGCCGCCTTCAACTCATTAGAGAGGACCACGTGTCTTCAAGTGTAGCTCTGGCATACCTTTCTCTCAGAAGCAGCATGAACGCGCAGTAAAGAGTGTAGTTCTCATTGCGAAGAACATATCAAGTGTTAACGAATTGCCTACTTGGTCAATGCTTAATCACCTCAAGCAGCGTGCAAATAAACACATAGGCAGAATAATCAGACAGCGCAGAGCTGTAATAAGACTATCAAATAAAAGCTAGTAACATAGCGGGACGGATTCTAAACGCCAATGCGAAAACCACATGCAGTGATGCTTGAATAGTTGACGCATGCATTTGTGCTGTATAATAATCCTTGTTTGGTCGCTTCTTTATGCACCATGTTGAATACTTTTTCACAAGCTGCTTCAACGGGCCTTAAAGAAAGGTCATGTGTGCCCGTTTTATTAAGACGGAACACTTTAATCAGGTGTCCAATGAGGCCAAAACCAACCATTTCGCCGGGATGTATATCATAATCAAGAAGATTGCGGCCTTCCTTTTCCTCACCTTAGTATTGTATGCTTGCACGCACGCATTTCTCGGTCCAATGCTGTGAATCTAGTCTTACCTTGCGTGTTGAGAGTACGAGGTCTGTCCTGCAAGTTCATGGGTTGAGACAGGGAAAATGTGGGAGATGGTGTAACGGCGCCACTGTCTCACATTTTCCACTCGAAAGGGCCCTGATAACCTCTAGTATGAGACATATTGCTGTATGACAAGGCAGAATTTTATGCGTGCACTTTTTGTGCAAACCATTTTCAGTCTTTGTCAGCATGGATATCGACTAACAGACGAAACAAAGAATCAATTTCAAATTACTTGTAAAACTGGGCCAGAATGGTGCAGAAATTCATCAAATGTTGCGAAAGACCTACGGAGAGGATGTCCGATTTTCGGCTGGGGCCGCGGCCCAAATCACCCTACCCAGGTAAAACTGGCATCGAGCTATCCGGAACATCGAGCCGAACAGCTGCATACCAAATTCTTCCAGGTGGGCCCATTTTCTCCAAATTTACGGCCGTTTTTCGACCGACCACGTCGACGCCGTCGTTAGCGACGCCGACGCCCGGCCGGGTGGAATCGGCCCTCCGAGGGCAAAATGGCGGCATCAGTGCTCCAATTGCGCGCGTACGACCCTGAGGCGATGGCGTGGACCACGGTCCCCACCACCGGTGACACAAATTCGACGGTTTTTCTGAAAATTCGGAGTCAAGCTTTACTTCAAGCGGCCGAACGCCGCTCCCAGGACAAAGCCAAGAGATGACGGCGTCCAACGCCACCCCGGCCGCCGGCTCATCGGTCGGAAACATGAACGCTCCCGCGACGCGCACTACGGGACGCAAGGGCAAGGCGTTCACGAAGTGGAAGCCGCGCCCAATGATCAAACCCGCTCCCGAAGACTACGTCATAAAGTCATCAAGTCCAGATAACGTGTTTCTCTTCACGAGGCGTTCACGGAAACCGGCTACGGCACCGCCATCTCGGCGTACCTCGGGCCGGAACGGGCCCGCGCCACCTCCGTTCTGCCATCGCGAGACCAAAACATCATCATCGTGCATACCCCGGACATCGAGGCGGCCGACCGGCTCATCGTGGACATTGCAGTGAATACCGAGAAGGGATCGGTCCCGCTTCACGGTTACCTGAGACAAGACGGCGGCAACACGTGCCACGGAGTGATCGTGGTCCGTAACACGGACACCACGGAAACTCTTCAACACCGAGTGTGCTGGCGTGCCGGCACCATCGTGGAAATCCGAAAATTTGGAACATCCAAGAAGGCACGCATAACCTTCGCGGTTGAAGAGAAGCCCCGTTACGTGCATTATGACAACATGGTCGTCTCTGTGCAAAACTATTACAAAACTATCCCGGCCTGCGGCCAGTGTGGGGCCGTCGGGCACCGCGCGGATGCATGTCCAAACCTGCAGCCGAACACGTGTGGACTCTGCGGACTCCATGCTCCGCTAGTGGAGGGAGTGCGGGCCCCTCACAGCTGTGTTCCCCGTTGTTCTTTGTGCGGTGGTGCCCATGCCACCAACTCTCGCGACTGTGCGGCAAAGTTCCGCACACCCAAGATGGCCGCCAAAAAGGGCGGGAAAATGAAAATGACGCCCAAGAACAAAAGCCGCCATCTTGGGCAACCCAGCGACCAGCCGCCACCACATGGCGGCCTGGAGAAACGAGCGGCGGAGACGCACGGCAAAACCGGGGCCTGGGTCAATGCCGTCAAAAACGGACGCCAGGTGAGCAATTCGGGCGGGGCTGCTTCTTCCCCCCCTCTTCCTCCCCTCCCAAGCGCGCAGAGCGCCGAGCAAGATCAAATAGCAGCACTCAGGGCCCAAAACAAGATGCTGCTAAAGAAAATTAACGAATTGGAATCCAAAATCAACCAGCCTCTTTCTCCTCCCTGCGACTGAGGTAATGGAAAGTGAGCTCGTGGAGCCGAAGGCGGCCACAAGCGCGGAGGCCGCATTCCAGGCCCGTTTCGAGGCCCGTTTCGGGGCCATAGACGCCCGATTCGCCGCCTTGGAAAACCAAATCTCAATGATGGTTACCGCCATCTCAAAATTGCAAGATACAATCCCCACGATGATTGCCCAACAAATTGCGCACTCCTCGCGCCCCTCGCGCAGGCCCGGAGGTCCCTACAAGGACGTATCCGGCCGCCCTCTCAAAACTTCTAGACGCACACCCGAGGTAGACGATGACGACAGCTGCTCGCTCTCCGGTATGGAGGACTCCGCCCTCCTTGTGAGTGCTGGCTCCGGAGCAGCGTCACTACAATCCAACCTGAGCCTAACTGACCATGGCGAGCAGCCCTAAGATCAGGCGCTCCCCAAAAACCAATTCGGCCACCCCTGTTCACATTGTCCAGTGGAACTGTCGGGGCTTCCGCTCCCGCGCCCGCGCGAAGCGGGCGAATCTCCGACTTTTCCTTTCAACTCTCGACTCGCTTCCGGCGGTGATTGCCCTCCAGGAGCCAGGGAGCGGCGCCACCCTTACAAGCTACATCACCTTCCAGCAGGACCCCTCTTCCTGCGTCTGTGTGCATAAAAATTATACAGCTAATCTAGTCGACTTAGAACTTGAAACTGAATATTCGTATGGGATGGTGACACTTCTTCCGCTCAAGAAACACGATGCACCACTCCACATACTCAACATATACTGTTCCGCCAGACTCAAAAATGTAACTTTCGCAGCGCTCTTTAGCCGCGCTCTAAAGGCTGCGGGCAGGGACCCCCTGATGATTGCGGGCGATTTCAACGCCCACAGTACTCTCTGGGGTTACGTGCGTGAGGAGAAGCGTGGACGCAAGCTAGCGGAACTTGCGTCCACGCTGGGCCTGACTCTCCACACCGACCCTGCATATCCAATGCGGGTGGGTAACTCCGTGACCCGGGATACGAGTCCGTATCTTACCTTTACCAAAAACATTAGACACGGAGAATGGGCCAACACCGAGGAAACCCTCGGGAGTGACCACTGCCTTATCATTACCACCGTAATGACTAAACCATTGGCAAGACCACACGCACAAGCTGGGCTCCCCGACTGGAATAAGTTCCGGCAAAGATACATCAATTCGGCCTCTATCAGCGAACAAGGATACCACGCGTGGGTACAAGAATTGGTTACACACCTTCGTTCGACGGAAACCCAAATTCAACTCTCAGAGGCAACGACGGAGGTAGACAACCACCTTCTGCACCTCTGGAAGGCGCGGCACAGCCTCGTCCGCAGATGGCGCCGAAAAAAACATAATAGAAAGCTCAAAATTCGCATTGCCGAGCTCACCCAGCGAGCGGCAGAGTACGTGGCCCAGCTCGCTGACTCGAACTGGGTGGACCGCTGTAACACGGCGGCCAGACAAATGTCTAGCCGGAGCCCGTGGCGCCTCTTCCGCGTCCTAATTGACCCGACTCAAACACGCGCCGAGACACAATAACATCTCCAACGAGCTATTCATAGCTTCGATGGAGATACCTCAAAATTAGCGTACAAACTACGCGACCAGTACCTTTGCACTCAACAGGACCCCCGAGGGCCCGCGTACTCGTATGCAGGTTCAGAGAACGCGGAGCTGGATCAGCCGTTCCAGCTGCATGACCTGAAGGCGGCCCTAGCTAAAATGAAACGAGGAACGGCACCGGGACGGGACAAGATAACCGTGAAACTGCTTGCCATACTTCCCGACCCCACCTACGATACCCTCCTCGCTTTCATCAACTCGATCTGGCTTGGTGAGGCACCCCTCCCAGTCTAATGGAAGACCTCTCTGGTAACTTTCATTCCAGAAGCCGGCAAAGCCGTAAACACAGACAACCTCCACCCCATCTCCCTCACGTCTTGTGCGGGAAAGCTGATGGAGACCATGGTGCGGGACAGGCTGTCTGGGTTTCTGGAAAACCAAAATGCATTCGCAGACACCATGTTTAGTTTCCGCCCGCACCGGTCCGTGCAGGATGTTCTGCTTCAACTCGACCGAGAAATTCAACCCTGTCGATACCCCTCAAGGATAAGGCTATACTCGCCCTAGACTTGAAGGAGGCTTTCGACAATGTCACACACCAAATTATTCTGGAACATCTCTCCCAGACCAACTGTGGACATAACGCATTACAGTATGTCAAGCAATTTCTCTCTGATCGACAATCTTTCATCCGAATACAACACGAAGAACATGGCCCCTATCAACTGGGAACGAGAGGTACCCCACAGGGCGCGGTCCTCTCGCCGTTACTTTTCAGTCTGGCCATGATGAAGCTTCCGGCTCAGCTCGTGAAGAACGAAGGCGTCCAGCACGCGCTGTACGCCAACGACATAACCATCTGCGCCAAACACGGATCGTTTGGAGACATTGAGGCCAACCTGCAGCAAGAGGCGGAGATCGTGGACGCCTACGCCCGCCGCTGCGGCCTTCAGTGCTCCCCATTCAAATCCGAATTTGTGCACATTCGCCCATAGCCTAAGTGCACCACCAAAATGGAGCTATTCCTGGCCAGCGGCCCGATACCCGAACACGATGAGATTTGAGTGCTTGGTCTCTTTATCCACAAACACAAACGAGTTGATACGACAACAGCCAAAGTGCGTAAGGTGGGTGACCAGGTGGGCCGAATGTTCGCCGGGTTTCGAACAAACGCGGGGGGTTACGGTGCAAAGACGGCTTGCGGCTGGCGCATGCATTCGTGACCAGTCGAGTCCTCTACTCGACTCCTTACCTCCACCTGCGCAAGTATGACGAGAACGCCCTCGAGGTGATTCTCAGGAAGATGTACAAGCGTGCCCTTGATCTCCCGATAACCACGTCCAACCACCGCCTCATGGGCCTGGGGATGGTAAACACTTTCCCGGAGCTCCTGCAGGCACACTTGACCAATCAATATGCAAGACTTTCAAAGACGCCGTCGGGACGCCACCTATTAGCCCGACTACACATCCAGCACCCAACACTGACAGAAGAGCGCGTACGCATCCCCGAAGTATGGAGATACGCCCTGCACGTGCGGGCTCTTCCGGCCAAAATGACACGTGACGACCACAGTGGCAGGCGCCTTGCGAGGGCGGAGGCACTGGCCCGCCACTATGGGAACAAACACGGAATCTTCTAGGTGGACGCCTCCGGCCCTCACCATAGGGGGGTGGTACACGGCCGCAGTCGTCGATGAAAACATCGTGGTGAATGGCCTAACATTCAGAGATCAAGACATAACACATGCGGAGGAAGTCATCATCGCGCTAGCTGCCGCAGACCAGGACTCGCGCGTCATCATTACCGACTCGAGAGGGGCCTGCAGAAATATTAAACACGGGTACATTCCTCTCACTGCGTCTCGCATCCTTCAAAACAGTGACTACCTCGGGGCCCCCACGTCTCGAACGATCGTAAGGGCTCCTGCTCATATGGGCCTCGAAGGCAACGAAACGGCAGTCGCCGCTGCCCGCGCGCTCACTCTCCGGGCAACGCCTTCAGACCCTTCCGAAATGGATCCCGAACCCAATCCAGCCCTTTACGTCTCGAGAAATTACTCAACTATACCAATTCGGTCACGCAATTTATCCTAAGCCCTGTAAGGGCCTTACAAAGGCAGAGGAACGTACACTGCTCCGCCTTTACACCAAAACACTGCTGTGCACGGCAGTTTTAAAGCACTTTGATCCTGCCTGTACAGGAAAATGCCCGCACTGTGCGGAGAAGTCTTCGGACATTTTCCACATGGTGTGGGCATGCAACCCCGAACCTCACCCCAAAAACAAATCCCACCCGGGAGGACTGGGAGGAAGCCCTGCTCGGCTGCTCCGACCTGGCGAGTCAGAAGGCCCTGGTCGACCGAGCACAAGCCTCGGCGGCCGCCAATGGGCTCCTGTAATGAGGAGCCCACGTAGTGAGTGTGAGAGGTGGCCCCCTCCGGGACACCTCAAGCTTCCTCTGTGTACATTCAATAAAGTTTTTCAGAGAGACAGAAGTCGGTCCAGTGATTTCTAGAAGACCGTGAAGACAGCAAGGATGATGCAAGATCAGGACGCGCCTCCACCTCATGCGAAAATGGAAACACCGATGGTGTGCTCTTTAACGAGTGCTCAGTGGCCGCCGAATGATTGTTTTAATGGTAGCAGTAGCACTTGGTTTCGAAAAGTCGTCCGCTTCGGAAATACGGAATTGACAAAGGTTTTCGCCAAGATTGTGCCGAAACTGGTGACTTCTGAGCAAATGTTGCGATGAAAAGAATATTGCATTGATTAGAAAACTTCAGACAACAGCGATGAATCCTAGCAAAGGGTCATCATCGGCAATGAAACTTGGATTTACTAATATGACATCGAGTTGAAGCCGCCCAGCAACGATTGGAAAAAATAAAATGAACCAATACACCCCCTCCCCCCCTCGAAAGAAAGAAAAAGAAAAACACGGATGAACAAAGTGAAAATTAAAGTCCCGCTGATCGTGCTTTCTGACTTCCACGCAATTTGGCATCACGAATTTCTACCTGAAGGTCAAACTATCATGCAGCTATTGACATAGAGGTCCTGAAGCACCTGAAAGATCGTGTGCGCTGCGTGCGACCAAACTTGTCGAAAGACGGGTGCTGGATTCAGCACAACACCAACGCACCTGAGCACTCTGTATTGACAGTGCGTGCGTTTTTGGCCCGCAATTCCACCACTGTGCTGGAACACGTTCCCTAATTACTCGATTTAGCCCCCTTTGCCTTTTCTTTGGTCCCCAAATGGAAGCTTGTGCTCCGGGAGCGGCATTTTGAGCATGTGACGAAAATAAATGAAGAAAACAACATTGCTGCTGAAGTGCTAGACAAAAGAGAACTTCCAAGGGTGCTTCCAGCAATGGAAGAAGAGGTGGAACAAGTGTGTTGTGTCTAATGAGAAGTATAAAGATGACCACATTGATGTATTTGAAAGTTTGTGATACAAACGTTTGCTAAACGTACTGCACGAACTTTTCGACAGAACTCATATACAGAGCTTCCCTGCAATCAGCGCCAAGTTTAAAAAAAAGCGAAGTGTCTCATGCGGATGGGACCATCTGTTAATTAGGTTGTTAACGACCACCCTGAAGAAGCCTCCCGTAATTTTAGTGTTATTAATAATTAACAAGGTAATACGAATTAATTACCAAGTGCTAATTGTTATATTCACGGCAGCTTGGTCAATACTACAGAGCACATTCGAAATCACCCGTTTCAGTTGTTTGTGGTGCGTCATACTTGCGTGGCTATATATTTTTCTTTTTGCATTGAAAAGAAAGAACGTGAAACAAAGAAAACACCAAGAAAAAAAAGCCTACGCTGTTTCTGCTCAAGCAATGCTGCTTTCGAAACGCACCGCGACCGACGCAGTTCGGCCCATGTAATTAAGGGCCAATCTCGCTCATAAATATGACATGTTACCTTTCTTTGGGGCAGCCGCACCGTTTGTGCCAATGTTTGGGTTGGCCAAATCGATAGCCTGCGCCGTGATTGCGGATAACTAGACTGCCGCAGATTGCTTATCGCTGTCACAAGCTGTTGTGTGCTGAGGCTAGAACTGAAGTCCCTAGATTTACTGCTCTTTTTTTAAGTAGCGACATCTACTCCGTCGGCCGCCATTATCTTCCTAGATAGCATGCGACCGTCAACGACCGCTGCTATCTACGCTGCTTGCAGCAGCGTGCAAGTGAATGCAGGTGAACAGCGTTAGGAAGAACATGGCTGCTGGAATGAGCGCCGCCCATGAGATTCGTCGGCGGTACTTCAAAGCTTGTCGCTACTTAAAGAAAGCAAAAAAAAAAATATCTAGGGACTTTAGCTAGAACGTGGGCACCCTGCTAGCAGAAACTATGTGGGCCGCACGAATATAAACACCATGTCAAATTGATTCAACCCGCGTATTAGGCATGATAGACGTTAATTTTGTGTACAATGTGTTTGTGCGCAGCATTGCAGGGGCGCTATAATGTAAAATAATTCCAAACTGTTTTGATTCCCATTTATGCAATCAGCCTCCACAATTGGTCAAAACATTTTCGGTCTACTCCCTACTTCACCTGTCTATCACGCGACGTCACGAAAACCGCGATAGCTCCCCATCTGATATTACGTCTACACACTGATTATGCATGATTAAACCGCACAAAAGAAAAATAATCATTCCTGATTCGACGCCTTTTCACCATTAGCGCTCTGCTATTGGTCCAATGTTTTCTGGCTACGCCCACTTCGCCTGTCTGTCACGCGACCTCACAAAACCGCAAAAACTCACGACGTCAAAGTGATGTGACACGAAAAAAAAATGCATTAATATGCCGAACAAAAGTGAACATTTTTCTCAATAGCCACAGACTGCCCCGTTCCGAGAGGAATAGAAGATGGCTGCCCGCCGATCGCTCAGGCCCTCGTTACTCGCACCTGCCGGTGAACTTGTATTTATTTGCGCATGATAAACCTTTTTGAGTCGCAGTAAAACGTTATCGAGCCCTTTCGGCATGCATACGACATCGCTCTGCCAACTCTTCCTTCCTGACGATCCGTTTTAGCGGCATTCTTATCCTTTCGTTGCACGCCGCCGCGATTTTCGACCAGCCACCGCAAGCTAAGTAAGGCGAAGTGAACCAATCAGAGAAGCCGGCACCATCCTCTTCATGCCCCGTCAAAACCCTTTCCACTAGAGCGTGCTCCTCGCCTCTTGTCAGCCAATTAGATACGAAAACCCGCTGAGTGTAGACAATGTTATTGGTTTTGAAAGCGAACAAAGGTGACCTCCTATAAACGAGGAGAGTGTTTGATTGGGTTGTTCAGAAAACGCTGCGGGTCACCACCCGATGCTTGCGTCGGTGGTTACGTAAATTTGACGTCAGGAGTTTGGAATCAAAATGGTTTGGAATCATTTTACGTTATAACGCCCCAGATGCGCACAAGTCGGAGTACGCAATGGCTTTATTGATGCTTCGCGGGCTTATGTTTTAAATGCCGAAAAAATCACGCAAAATATAACTGGCCACAAACAAGAGAAACTGACTGACCGAAAGGAGGGAAAGTTGGTGGAGATTCGTAGCTATACTTGGACGCCGTGATGTAACACGGACATAAGACACGAACAGCGCTATTACCTGCGTTTTTTCCCCTCTTTTCTATGTGCTCTATCGCGCCGTTCCAGTATAGCTATGAAGAGAAATTGATGTTTTCAAATATTTATATGACCTAGTATCGACGTATTTGCCCTAAATATAACAATACAACATTATTTATTTCATCATTACAAGCCAGTGTAATTAATTATGACACGAAAATAGGTAGGCTTCTTGATGTGGCTGCTAAAAGCATACACTTGGCTTCATCCGCCTGAAAAGCAATGCTTTTACAAAAACCTGATGTTTGACATCTGGGACGCCCAGTCTATGTTTCCGTTGTTCCAAGCCTGTCCATCGCGAGATTTTTTTTCTAAGCACTAAAGAGGAAGCCCTTTTTAGGGAAGTCTATCCTGATATCCCAAGTACATTGCTCAGGCAAGAATAAAGAAAAAGCAAGCAGGATTAAATATCAACATGCACTGCACACACGAATACAAGTCAGTAGCACGCAAATAGCGTTACTATACGCTAAGCAGCACTGAAGCACAGCGAAGTACTTTGAACCTTCACCCATAACATAAGAGGAGGGGAGTACACGCAGCTGTTTTAATGTATAGATATATATGTCGCATCAATATTTGCACGGAAAGACACCATGGCCGCTACGTAAAGGCATTAGAACAAACATTTTTGTAATTTCGCTCGACGGGCGAAACATTCATAGGATAGCAATACGGGTATTTACATATTCAGCCTTTACCCAATCTCCCGCCCCACTGGTCTGCCGAGCACCCCCCCCCCACCCCCAAATGCCACCGATGTGGCCGAAGCAATCACAGGTAAGACAGACTCCAGGATCGACCCAGTCTTCATTACATCATATCCGGGACCAACCCAGTTTCCAGTCACAGTGCTGCGGGATCGGCCCACTTCATAGGTCGGCAGTGTGGGAGAATACTCACTCACACTCACTCACCATAATTTTTTCTAGGCCCCGCACTCACTCCACTCACTCACGTTCACACTCACCTCTACTCACACTCGCAGCACTCACTCGCACTCGCACTCACTTCCACTCACACACTGGCGCTCACTCGCACTCGCATTCACCTCCACTCACACTCACAGACACTCACTCGCACTCGCACTCATCGCCACTCACACTCACAGGCACTCACCAGCACTCACACTCACCTCCACTCACGCTCACTGGCACTGACTCGCACTCGCACACACCTCCACTCACACTCACTGGCACTCACTCGCACTCGCACTCACCTGCACTCACACTCACTGGCACTCACTCGCACTCGCACTCACTTGCACTCACAATCACTGGCACTCACTCACACTCGCACTCACCTCCACTCACACTCACTGGCAGTCACTCGAACTCACACTCACCTGCACTCACACTCACTGGCACTCACTCGCACTCGCACTCATCGGCACTCACACTCACTGGCACTCACTCGCACTGCACTCACACTCACTGGCACTCACTCGCACTCGCACTCATCTCCACTCACACTCACAGGCACTCACTCGCACTCGCACTCACCTCCACTCACACTCACTGGCACTGACTCGCACTCGCACTCGCACTCACCTCCACTCACACTCACTGGCACTCACCCGCACTCACACTCACCTCCACTCACACTCACTGGCACTCACCCGCACTCACACTCACCTCCACTCACACTCACTGGCACTGACTCGCACTCGCACTCACCTCCACTCACACTCACTGGCACTCACCCGCACTCACACTCACCTCCACTCACACTCACTGGCACTCACCCGCACTCACACTCACCTCCACTCACACTCACTGGCACTGACTCGCACTCGCACTCATCTGCACTCACACTCACTGGCACTCACTCGCACTCGCACTCACCTGCACTCACACTCACTGGTACTCACTCGCACTCGCACTCACCTCCACTCACACTCACTGGCACTCACCCGCACTCACACTCACCTCCACTCACACTCACTGGCACTGACTCGCACTCGCACTCACCTGCACTCACACTCACACTCACTCACTCACACTCGCACTCGCACTCACCTGCACTCACACTCACTCACACTCGCACTGGTCACTCGCACTCACTCACACTCACCTGCACTCACACTCACTGGCACTCACTCGCACTCGCACTCACCTGCACTCACACTCACTGGCACTCACTCGCACTCGCACTCACCTGCACTCACACTCACTGGCACTCACTCGCACTCGCACTCACTGCACTCACACTCACTGGCACTCACTCGCACTCGCACTCACCTCCACTCACACTCACTGGCACTCACTCGCACTCGCACTCACCTCCACTCACACTCACTGGTACTCACTCGCACTCGCACTCACTCACCTCCACTCACACTCATGGCACTCACTCGCACTCGCACTCACCTCCACTCACACTCACTGGCACTGACTCGCACTCGCACTCACCTGCACTCACACTCACTGGCACTCACTCGCACTCGCACTCACCTTGCACTCACACTCACCTGGGCACTCACTCGCACTCGCACTCATCTGGCACTCACTACTCACTGGCACCTCACTCGCACTCGCACTCATCTCCACTCACCACTCACAGGCACTCACAGTCGCACTCGCACCTCACCTCCACTCACACTCGCTGGCCACTGACTTCGCACTCAGCACTCACCTCCACTCACACTTCACATGGGCCCTCACCCGCACTCACACTCACCTCCACTCACCACTCACATGGCACTCGACTCGCAACTCGCACGCACCCTCCACTCAAACTTCACTGGCACTGACTCGCACTCGCACACTCACCTGCACTCACACTCACAGGGCACTCCCTCGCCACGTCGACACTCCACCTGCCACTCACACTCACTGCACCCTCACTCACACTCTGCACTCCCTCCACTCACACTCACTGGCAGTCACTCGAACTCACACTCACCTGCACTCACACTCACTGGCACTCAGCTCGCACTCGCACTCACTTGCGGCACTCCACATCACTGGCACTCACTCAGCACTCGCACTCACCAGCCCTCACACTCACCTGGCAGTCACTCGCAACTCACCACTCCTCTGCACTCACACTACTGGCACTCACCTCGCACTCGCACTCATCATTCGCACTCACAGCTCACATGGCAACTCAACTCGCACTCACACTCACTCCACTCACACTCACATGGCACTCCACTCCACTTCGCACTCATCTGCACTCACACTCACTGCGCACTCACTCACTGGCACTCGCACTCACACCACTCACACTCACTGGCACTCACACTCGCACACTGGCACTCACCTCACTCACACTCATGGCACTCACTCGCACTCGCACTCACCTCCACTCACACTCACTGGCACTCACTTGCACTCGCACTCACCTGCACTCACACTCACTGGCACTCACTCACTCACACTCACCTCCACTCACACTCACTGGCACTGACTCGCACTCGCACTCACTGCACTCACACTCACTGGCACTCACTCGCACTCGCACTCACTCTCACTGGTACTCACTCGCACTCGCACTCACCAGCACCACTCACTCACTGGCACTCACTCGCACTCTCACTGCACTCACACTCACTGGCACTCCACTCGCACTCGCACTCACCTCACTCACTCACACTCACTCACTCGCACACACTCACTCACTCACACTGGCACTCACTGCACTCGCACTCACGCACTCACACCTCCACTCCTCAGGGCACTCACTCGCACTCACACTCACTGCACTCACACTCACTGGCACTCACTCGCACTCGCACTCACTCTGCACTCACACTCACTGGCACTCACTCACACTCGCACTCACCTCACTCCTCACACTCACTGGCACTCACACTCGCACTCACTGCACTCCGCACTTCTTGCACTCACTCACTGGCACTCACTCACTCACCTCACTCACCTGCACTCACTCCAGCACTCCCGCACACTGCAGACATCATCTCCACTCACCTGCACTTCGCACTCACATGGCACTCCACTCGCACCTCGCACTCACCGCACTCACTCACTAGCACTCACCTTGCACTCGCACTCACTTGCACTCCAAATCACTGCAGGCACTCACTCGCACTCTCGCATCACCTCCACTCACACTCACTGGCAGTCACGCTAACTCACACTCACCTGCACTCACACTCACTGGCAGTCACTCGCACTCGCACTCACTTGCACTCACACTCACGGCATCACTCTGGCACTCACGCTCACTGGCACTCGCACTCACCTCACATTTTCACTCACACTCACTGGCACTCCACTCGCACTCACTCCACTCACACTCACTCGCACTCACCTCACCCCTTGAAATGAGTGCAGTGTGAGTGAGTCACTCATGAGTCCACGATCTCAACTCACAACTCGGGAGAGGCACTCACTCGCACTCGCACATCACCTGCACTCACACTGCCACTGGATCACTCACGGGGTGCGGCCAAGGCAGGTTTGGAACTCGCACTTTTATTTTTAACTGGCACTAACAGTTTGCCTCCCGATTACCTGGTAACATCCTCTACTCGCACTACTGTACTCGCACCACGAAATTAATCACACTCACATGGCACTCAAACTCTCCACTCACCTCTCCGTGTCACTGTGGCAGATCGCACTCTAAATGCCACTCGCAAACTCTAACCGCGAACACTCAAAGAAAATGAGTGCGACTGTGACTTGACTCACACTCAATGCAGTCACTGTGCCGATCTATACGCTCACACATTTCAGCGTAAATATTTGTTGTCACTTTAACAACACTCTCCGATCGCAACCCCATGTTAACACTCACACTCACTGCAATCACTGTACATGCACTCGCACTCACCTCCACTCACACTCACTGGCACTCACTCGCACTCGCACTCCCTCCACTCACACTCACTGGCACTCACCCGCACTCACACTCACCTCCACTCACCACTCGACTGGCACTGCTGTCACCTGCTGCACTCACCTCCACTCACTCACTCCCTCACCTCTTCGTCGCACTCGCACTCACACTCACGGCACTTCGCCAACTCAGCCCACCGCACCTCACTCACACTCACTATTCACTCACCTCGCATCGCACTTCCCTCTCACACCTACACGTCACCACTCCTGGGTTGCGTCCTTCTTGCTTGCATCACACTTGGCACTGTGTCGCTCGCACCTCTCGCACATCACTCGCACTTTCCACTCACACTCCCAGCACTCACCTCGCACTTCGGCCGGTCGTCTTTCACTACTCTTACTCGTCGCGCATCACTACCACTCACACTGGCACTCACCCTTGCACTCACCCCTCTGTTCACTCGCCTCGCACTCACTATACCTTTCAACATCACACTCAACCTGGCACTCACAACCGCACTCCACTCACGCCACTCACACCACTGGCACTCACTGTCGCCTCACGCCACTCTCACCCCTCCACTCCCACTCACTCTCGTGGCACTCACGACTCACTCCTCACTGCACTTCGCACTCACTCACTCCACTCCACTGGCACTCACTTCACTCACACTCGCACTCACTTGCACTCACAATCACATCTGGCACCACTCTCGCATCACCAGCACTCACACGCACTTTCACTCACTCGCACTCGCACATCACCTCCACTCACACTCCAGCTCTTGCTGTCACTCACTCGCACTGCGCACCTTCACTCTCACTCACAACCCTCACAGGCACTCACTTGTCGCAACCACTCTTGGCACTGACTCACACTCACGCCCCTCCCCTCCACTCACACGCACACGCACTCCCCCTCACACTTTCACTGTCGTCTCCACGTGCACCTCACTCCTTGTTCACTCGTTCTCACTCACTGGGCACTTTTCGGTCCACTCGCACTCCTCACTGCACACTCTACTGGCACTGCTCGCACAATCTCTTCACGGCTCCACTCTCACTCACACTCACAGGCACTCACCCCGCACTCCAACACTCACTGCTCCACTCCACCTCACTTTGGCCTCACTGACTCGCACTCGCACCTCCGGGCACCACTACAACACATCACAACAAGATCGCGGCCCTCACTCTGCACTGGCACTTCGCAGGCACCTCACCCTCCACTCTTCACACTCAACTGGCACTCACTCGCCACTCCGCACTCAGCACTCACTCGCCCTCACACTTCCACTCACTCACTCACACTCACTAGCACATCCACATCGCACAACTCGCACTCACCTCCACTCACACTCACTGGCACTGACT